>NW_023276806.1:273861056-273917500 GCF_003668045.3 Cricetulus griseus
TCTGGGCCCAATACATGAGACATCATCTCCAAAAATAATTAGATAAAGTAATAGGAGTAACAATTATATTTTCAGTATGTGTATGTGTGGTTTTGGAGCTTCAACCTAGGGCCTCAATAATGCTAGCAAAGTACTCGCCCACTGAACGGCATCCCTACTCCAATTTCTTTCTTTTTCTAAAAAATGTCCTTATGTAGGAGCTGGGATATGTGCAGGACTACATGAGGGTCCTGGAGACTGAGCTGAGGCTTGGTGGTAACTGCCTTTACCTACTGAGCCATCACAGATGTCCCCCACACGCCTTCTTTGAGGGCCACACTGGCTGGCAGAGACCATGCTAGTATAAGAATTTGGTTCCAAGACCAAACACTCACAGCTGCTGCTCCTTCTGCGAGATCTGTCTCTGCAGACTGTCGGATTTGCTCAGACACTCTTGGGCATATTTCTCATCCTCGTCTTCTGCTTCCATTTGGGCCTTCTCTGCTTGCTGCAATCTGGTGTAATTCAAATCAACTTTGGGTAAAACTGAGGCTAGAACTAGGGTGTAAAAGGGTGAAGAAGACAAATAAAAGAAAAATGGGGAAATAGAAACATTTCTAAATGAAAACAAAGTCTGGGGGGAGAACTCACAAACTCAAACGTGAAAGAGCCACACAATGTCTAGAAATTGTTTTGTGATTTTTTTTCAATGCAAGATATAATATGCCCAGAAAACTATCTTGAAACTTGTTTTATTTCTTGTTCATAATGAATGCAAAGCATACAGATTTTACCATTGGAGGGTAATGATTCAAATCTCAAATATGGCTAGATATGTTATTGCCTTTTCACAAAGCCATGAGTAGCACTTGGGTCTGTAGAAAGTGCAGAACACACCTGTCAGACATGATACTAAGATGTGTGTGCTGGGAACCAAGTGCGCTACAGGGCTAAGAGCAAAGAGCAACTATTATCCTCAGTAACAGAGTCTTCCTAACAGAGCTCTACACAAAGCTGTATATGTATGTGTGTATAGATAGATATTAAGATTCAAAAGATTCAATGCTTGTTGGCATCATTCCCTACAAATAATTTGTTAAAGATTTTTATTGTACGTTTATGAATGTTTGGCTTGCATATATGTCTGTGTGTAACATACATGCCTGGGGCCAGAAGAGGGTGTAAGGTCCCCTGGAACTGGAGTTATAGACAGTTGTGAGGCACACTGCGTAGGTGTTGGGAATTGAACCCAGGTCCTCTGTTAGAACATGTGCTCTTAACTGCTGTCATATCTCACCAGCCCCCTAACTTTTATTCTTCACCTTAAATAGTAAAGATTAGCTTAACATGTTATGTATGGTCACTTTTTTCCTGTTTTTATTTGTTAAGTCACTGTTTCTCTCTAGGCTTAGCTCCACTCCTTGACTCCCTTGACCATCAAGATTTTTGAGGTTTATAAGAAAATATTTCCCAGGATTGGATGGACATTTACTTTTCATAAGAAGTCACAAGAGAATCTTGTGTCTTTTCATTTGTCCCCAAAACACCCTAAGTAAGGCAACATACATAGTGAGTAAAAAGTCTCCAAGGAAAGGAGAGGAAGAAAGTTACCTCTAGGTTTACATTGGAATTAAAGGGTTAAGGCGGTAAGGGTGGACTCAGCTTTCTTCTCTACAGTTACGGGAAGTAAAGTAAGTGAGGTAGGCCTTGCAGTTGTGCTATCACAAAAGAGGACTGGGGGGTGAGGGGGGTGACTACTGGAAAACTGCTGAGGTGCTGAAGCCCAGGGCAATGGCCAACGTGGTTTGGAAACTATTTTGAAAACTTAACTTTAAAAATCAGTAAGGAGCCATCAGGCAGAGTGTGCAAATGGGGCAGGTGTGTGTGTGTGTGTGTGTGTGTGTGTGTGTGTGTGTGTGTGATATTATCTGTGCCAACACAGCCTGAAACCAAAGGTTTCTAGTTTCCATCAAAAGGTAGCTAAAAAGATAAAGCCATTTGAAAATCTTGCCCTCCAAGCAATTGAGGCTCACGTGCACAAGGCAGTGCAGCTGGGAGTCCCAAGCACCTGCTGTGTCTCACAGCAGCCATGAAGGACTCCTACAGCCCTGTACATAAGATAGCATAAATTCTTTTCAATTTAACATTGGGTCAAAGGGTGGGCTCTCTGCTATGAATGAGTTTCAGAAGGAGATGTCTTTGACCAGCTTGTACTGGTCCTGGGGGTCACTGCCAGCACTTTTCACCAATGACACTGCAATTGTCCTAGTCTGAGTTAACAAATCATTGTCACTTCATAATGGAATGGACAGAAATCAAAGACAAGAAACAGTAATAAAGATGTTTAAAATGTAAAAGTGGGGACAAAGAAAACAACAAAAAGAAAGAAGAAAAAAGAAGAAAGAGGATGTCAATAAAAGAATATTTGTGTCAGTAAAGCATCAATAGTTATGTTTTTCCTAAGTAGATTCAAAGAAAGCAATGGGGAGACATGTTGACTCAACATGACAGGGCAATGGATACATTACATTTTTACAGTAAAATGAAAATGCCAGGATAAAAGAACTCCATTGACATAAAATCCTGTCCTGGGTTAGGCTGAGGGTCCTAGCTCAGAAAGCAACTACACTGTCAACTCATGCTGTTTTCAGATAGGAGATGGCCAATGGTGAAGAATGGGACAGTCCCACCAGAGCCTGTCCATTTCTGTTTTCCAGGTCTTTGTGTTTAGTTTTATGTCACAGATATTGTGCCTTTAAAGTATCTCCAAGAGAGCAACTTCAAACGAACCATCACCCTAATAAAGCAACTTGATTCCATGCAGCAACCAAAAGAGGGCAAAATCTGGCTGAGCTTAGATAAGATGCAGGCCCTGGGTGAGGTCTAACACTTCTGTGGCAGGTTGTCAGAGGTGAAGAGAGAAAGGGGAGAGGACTCAGAGGAGCATCTATCGTACCTTTGTTCCAGCTGCCTCATGGCTGTACTGATTTTATTGGTCTTTTCTTCCAGGCGAGCAATGATTTCATTTTTTTCTTTCAAGCTGTCTTCAGAACCCTATTTATAAAAAACACAGCAGCTATGGTGGTTTTTGATTTTGAGACTCAAACATTAGGCCAAGTGTAGTAGTGTATCCCTGGAAATCCTAGCATTCAGGAGGTAGGTAAGATTATGGGTTCAATACTAGCCTCACAACACAGGGGCACAGAGGCCAGCCTTAGCAGCCACTCCTTCTCCAAAATAACCAGATAGGAAGAGTAAGACACAGGATGCACCAGAGAAGAGCTCAGTGAGATGATATATTTACCTGGCTAGTGGAGCTCCACCTCTGGAGCCTACATGGTAGAAGGGGAACCTACTCCCATATATGCTCCAAGGCACACACAGACAATAATCTTAATATTCTTCAAAAATACAATCAAGAAAACAACTTAATCAGATTTCCATGTTATTGAAAAATAACAGACTGGGCATCGTGGCGCACACCTTTAATCCCAGCAGGAGGCAGAGGCAGGCAGATCTCTGGGAGTTCAAGGCCAGCTTAGTCTTTATAACAAGTTCCAGGACAGCCAGGGCTACATAGGCCATGTCTAAGAGAATAAAAATAATAATAAAAGGGCATAAAGATTTACATTTTAAAACATTTAAGTTGAATGAGGTAGAGGCAGACAGATATCTGTGAATTCAAGGGCAGCCAGGGCTACCTAGAGAGCCCTGGTCTCAAAAGAAAATATTTAAGAGAAGCGGACAGTGGTGGCACACTCCTTTAATCCCAGCATTTGGGAGTTAGGTGGATGTCTGTTTGAGGCCAGCCTGGTCTACAGAGTGAGTTCCAAGACAGCCGGGACTACACAGAGAAACCCTGCCTCGGAAAAAGAAATGAAATCCAGGTGGAGGTGGCTGGGTGATCCCCATTTGCCCAGCATGCAGGAAGCCTGGGGCTGGGTTCCTAGGAATGCCATGGATAGAAGGACCACTCTGTACCTGCAGCTTTTGGTACATCTCAATGTTGATTGCTTTGACTTCTTCCAGCTGTTGCCGAAGGCCTATGAGAGTGTCTTGTTTCTCGTGAATATCTTTCTCCAGCAACTTCATAGCAAGCTCAATCTCATGCTTCATGCCAACTTGTACTGACAGCTCATTCTCCACATCCTGCAATTTCACAATGTTTTCATGAACAGGGTATTTCAGGTTATCAAAATCAGATTCGTAACAGTCAACAAGACGGGAGACAACATCCCACTCACCTGCTCCTATTAAGCCTGTCATTGAACAACCAACCTGCCTGCTGGGGTGGTTCATGGGTAGTCCCAGCACTGAAGAGGATGAGACAGGAGGATTGCTTTGAGTTCAAACCTAGCCTGGGCTGCACAGTGATAATCTATTTCAAAAAAAAAAAAAAAAAAGGCATGGTCTACACAGAGTTCCAGGCAAGCCAGAGCTACATTAGTGAAATCTTGTCTGTCCTAGTTTTCTTTCTGTTGCTGTGATAAAACACTAAACAAAAGCAACTTGGGAGAAGAAAGGGTTGATTTGGCTTACAGGTCCATCACAAGCAAAGACAGGAACATACAGGCAGAGACCATAGAGCCATGGTTCTCAATCTGTGGATCCTGACCCCCAATGGACCATTGGAAAACATATTTACACTATGGTTCATAACAGTAACAAAGTACCGTTATTAATTAGCAACAAAAATAACTTTTTGGTGTGTGTGTGTGGGGGGGTCACCACAACATGAGGAATTGTATTGAAGGGTCGAAACTGTTAGCAAGGTTGAGAACCACTGCCATAGAGGAGAGCTGTTTACTGGCTTGCTCCCCATGGCTTGCTTAGACTGCCTTCTTATTTATACAGCCCAGGACCACCCACCTGGAATGGCACTGCCCACATTGGGCTGGACCCTCACACATCAATCATTGATGAAGAAAATGACCCACAGACTTGCTTACATGCCAGTCAGACGAAGGTATTTTCCCAATTGAGGTTCTCTTCCCAGGTGACTCCGGTCTGGGTCAAGTTAACAAGAACTAAGCAGCATACTATCTCAATAAACCCCCAAAAGCCTGATTCAGACGTTCGCTAATGTTAAAGACAGAAAGACTGCACTGAAAGGCGGGCCATATCCTCCTCTTGGCCTGGGCATTATGACTCACTAAGCTATATGTGTGCATTTTTGTGTACACTCTACTATCTGAAAGCTAAAATTTTAAATACGATGTTGCTAATATTTACACATTTCACTATGTCCTCTTAGGTATTGTTTCTGTGATGGTGGGCTGCATTCACACTACAAGCACAGGTTGGAAGGTTTTAAAAAGACCAAGAGATGTGTCTTTCAAGCTTAAAAACAAACAAACAAACAAAAGGTTAAGAACACTGGGCCTGCAACATGGCTCCATGGGCATTCATAGTTTTATGACACAGCTTAGAATCACGTGTGTGTGTGTGGGGGGGTGAGGGGTTGGTCTTGATAATGGATGTAGGAGGTCCCACCCCATTGAGGGTGGTGCAGTTCCCCGGGCTATATAAGGCAAGCTGAACGTGAGCCTGAGTGAGCAAGCAAGCTTCAGGCTCTTGCCTTCTGGTCCTGCTCTGACTTCCCTCAGTGAAGGACTGCGACCAACCCTTTCCTCCCTGTGTGGATTTCAGTGCTTTTCCACAGCAGCAGAATGGACTGGAACAGTGGACAAAGGTGTGACACCAGCCTCATGGCCTGAGTTCAATCCCTATGGTAGAAGAACCACTCGGGAGGAGAGAACCAGCCGGCTCAAGAGTTATCCCTCTGACCTCCACACATGTGCCCTTGACCTGTGTGCACACTCACAAAATAAATACAAAAACAGACCAGGAGTCGGTGTATTAAGGGTGTCAGGTTCTGCTCCATGCCCAAGAAGCTAAGGCTGAAACACAGAATGTCCATGCTTGAGAGTAAGTTATCCCCAGGATTTCGCTAATGTCTGCAAGGTCACCTACCTGTCGCAGCTGTGACTCGTCTCGAAGCTGCCTTCTGGCATCATTATACATTTCGTCTAGACCTTGCCGGGAATGCTTGTATGTTTGGAGCTCAGTTTCCACATCCACTTTGGTAACCTAGGAGGAAGAGGTTGAGGGAGCCATCACACCATGCTCTGCCATCACACACACCTGGCCTACACGACTCAGGACCCCAGCAGGCTCAGCAATCGCTACTCACCTCTAGGTGCTGCCGAGTTCTCATTAGGATCAACTCGTTTTCACTGCGTAACTGATGGTTCTCTTCTTGGAGCTTAATGATATTGTTCTTTGCTATTGCTAACTACAAATTGTGAAACAAACAAAAAGCCATTCTGAGCATCTTTCTGTAGACTTGTTGTTTGGGTTGGGTCTGTGGCTACAAGCCAGAGGAAACAAAACCCTGAAACCAGTAAGATGAGTCTCCCACTTTACAAAGGGCTCCAGCATAAAAATGTGCTGGGGGCTGGAGGGACGGCCCAACGGTCAAGAGTGCTTCCTGCTCTTGCTCTTGCAGGTAGCGGACCCAAGTCCATGTCCCAGCACCCACACGGGAGCTCAAACCACCTGTAACTCCAGTTCCAGGGGATCTGGTGCCCTCTTCTGGCCTACATGGGTACACAAGCATGTGGTACACAGACATACATGTAGGCAAAACAACCATACACATATACTTTTTAAAAACTGTATATTAGGATTAGAGTGCGGTGCTGTACGTTGGGTGGCTCGTGGCGTGGGTAACCTGTGAAGATGGTTCGCTACTCCCTCGACCCAGAAAACCCTACAAAATCATGCAAGTCAAGAGGTTCAAATCTCCGGGTTCACTTTAAGAATACCCGTGAAACTGCCCAGGCCATCAAGGGTATGCATATCTGAAAAGGCACCAAATACCTGAAAGATATCACATTGAAGAAGCAATGTGTGCCATTCCGGCGATACAATGGTGGAGATGGCAGGTGCGCCCCGGCCAAACAGCGGGGCTGGACACGGGGTCTGTGGCCAAAAAAGAGTGCTGAATTTTTGCTGCACATGCTTAAAAATGCAGAGAATAATGCTGAGCTTAAGGGTCTAGACTAGATTCTCTGGTCATCGAACACATCCAGGTGAACAAAGCACCGAAGACGCGTCTAGGAACTTACAGAGTTCACGGTCAGATTAACCCATACCTGAGCTCCCCCTGCCACATCGGATGATCCTCATGGAAAAGGAACATATTGTTCCAAAGCCAGTAGAGGAGGTTGCACAGAAAATAAACATATCCCAGAGGAAACTGAAGAAACAAAAACTTATGGCATGGGAATAAATTCAGCATAAAATAAATGCAGATAAAAGTAAAAAAACAAAAAAACAAAAACTGTATATTAGTTTTGTTTTGTTGGATTCTTTTAGACAGGAACTCACTATATAGACCTGAATTCAGATCCTGTCTGCCTCTGTCTCCTGAGTGCTGGGATACCAGGCACGCCCACCACACCTGATATAGATTATTCTTTTCACTATTTCCTTTTTAGATTTATGTGGATGAGTGTTTTACCTTCATGTATGCATGGGCATCACATGTGTGCCTGGTAACCACAGAGGCCAAAAATGGGTATTGGAGGCTAGGCAGTGATGCTACACAAATTTAATCCCAGCACTCGGGAGGCAGAGGGCTAGCCTGGTCTATAGACTGAGATTCAGGACAGCCAGGGTTACAACAGAGAAAACCTGTCTCAAAAAAAAATTTTTGCCTGGCGTTGGTGGCGCACTCCTTTAATCCCAGCACTCGGGAGGCAGAAGCAGGCAGATCTCTGTGAGTTCGAGGCCAGCCTGGTCTCCAGAGCAAGTGCCAGGATAGGCTCCAAAGCTACACAGAGAAACCCTGTCTGGAAAAACCAAAAAACAAACAAAAAAATTTCAAAGAGAGTTTTTAATTCCATGCCACTAGAGTTACAAATGGTTGTGAGCCACCATATAGGTTATGGGAATTAAAGTGTGGATCTCCTGCAGGAGCTTTTTTTTTTTTTTTTTTTTTTAAGATTTATTTATTTATTATATATACAGTGTTCTGCCTGCATGTGTCCCTGCAGGCCAGAAGAGGGCACCAGATTTCATTACAGATGGTTGTGAGCCACCATGTGGTTGCTGGGAATTGAACTCAGGCCCTCTGGAAGAGCAGTCAGTGAGTGCTCTTAACCTCTAAGCCATCTCTCCAGCCTGCAGCCAGTGCTCTTAACCACTGAGTCATCTTAGCCCCTCACACTATTTCACCTTCACAGTTGAAACACATGCACTCAAATTCAGACTGCCTGCCTCTCCCTCCCGAGTGCTGGGATTAAAGGCGAGCTGTCCGGCTAAAGGTACATTCTTATTTCCAAGTATTTATTTGATTTATCATGATTCCCTGGTTTGGAAAGAAATCGAGACAATTCTAAAAGAAGAACTTTAATTATCATGGAAAATTAGGGACACAGTGCTAATAACAGGTTTTTAGCATACATCAGAAAATAGGGTTAAGAAACTTAAGAGGAAGAAAAAAGTCAAGTGTGGTGGTGCACACCTTTAATCCTAGAGCTTCGGGGCAGAGGCAGATGGGTCTCTGTGAACTCTAGGCCAGCCTTGTCTACATAGTGGGACCCTATCTCAAATAAATCTCAAAAAGCAACTCTGCAGATAGGATTGAAGAGCTGAGTTGTTTTACAGGATTTATTCATTGGTAGTGTATACCTGCATGAGTGTACGGGTGGAGCCTGGAACTGAAGTTAGTCAGCTGTGAGGAGCCGAACCTGGGTCCTTTGCAAGAGCACAAATACTCTTAACTACTGAGCCAATTCCCCAAACCCAGATTTTTTTTTAAAGGATGAACTGGGTTTTCTGCAAAGGGTACCCAACAGCCACATCTGCAGTGTGGGAAGCCATGGCTGGGAGGTCGGACACAGAAGGTAGGGACATGTGACGGGCTATGCAATGCTGCTTGTGACTGGAGGTCATTTCATGACCTTCACACAGGTGCTTCCCACTGTAACAGGAACCACACTTCATGAATTTAGGAATCCGTGTGACTTTCGTCTCTGAGTCTGAATTCTACTTACTGACTATAGCAAATAACATACCCCACAGTCACACAGTTAGGGACTCAAGGTCTATCTGAGTTCTCTAGAACTTACAGCCTTCGATTGCAAATGTCCCACCAAGATGAAAGAGAGAGAGACAGTGTGTGTGTGTGTGTGTGTGTGTGTGTGTGTGTGTGTGTGACAGAGAAAGAGAGAGAGTGTGAGTGTGTGAGAGAGAAAATGTGTGAGAGTGCATGTAAGAGTGTGTGAATGTGAGAGAAAAAGTGTGAGTGTGAGTGCGTGTGTGAGAGTGTGTGTGTGAGAGAGAGTGTGTGTGTGTGAATGTGAGAGAAAAAGTGTGTGTGTGTGTGTGTGTGTGAAAGTTAGAGAGTGTATATGTGCGTGAGAAAGAGTGCTCACGAGAGCGTGCTGGGGGGGGTGGTGGATGCTGACAGCATTCTCACTTAAAACAGAAAAGGACCATAAACAGTAGGGCACTCAAAGACAACCATATCATCCATTGCTGGGGACAGTACCTCTTCGATCAGCTTAGTGTTTGACTTTTCTAGCGAGTCAACTCTTGAATGGAGGCTGCTGACTGTGCTGCTGCAATTGGAAAACAACAACAAAACATTGAGGCTCACACAAGCTCACACAATGTGACTGTCCCATCAACATGTACAGTGACCCAGAATAAATTTCTAGAGGGGCACAATTTCATTAACCTGCCTAACTTGATCTGAGCTAAGACAGCAGTAACAACCACAGCATAAGGATCAACATTTCCATATAAAGTCCTCTTGGTGCTTGTTAGATGCCAGCATTGACTGAGTCCAGCCAGGGCCCTGTGCAGGTGAGGCAAAGGCTCTAACTGTGGAGACAGATACGCCAGCAGCCTTTGGGGCTTTTTGTTTAGGTTTTGGCTTTAGTTTTTTGTTATTGTTGTTGTTTTATTTTTTTAAGACAGGGTCTTGTTTAGCCCAGGCTGGCCTCAAACTGACTTACTAGGGGAACCTTGAACTCATGACCTTCCTACCCCTACTTCCCAAGTGCTGGGGTTATTACAGGTGTGTGACTCTACACCCAGCTCTCTGTGTACTATTAATTTCTGTTGTGCATCTAACCAGTCCCTCGAGTCCTCTCAAAAACACCTAGGAGGCAAACATGCAATGATGCTATGTAGAAAGGCATAAGGATTAAGGTGAAAACAAAGTTGCCCCTAAAATGAGGTTCTTTAATATAGTTAGGTACTCAAATACTTACTTGAGTTGTCTGTTTAGTTCTTCAACGTAATTCTTTTGGTCTAAGATGGCAGCAATTTGAACATTCCTGTGGTGGGAGGAAATGGTAGCTTAAAATGTTTCTAAATCATCTGGAAATGGTTGTGAAAAATCAGTGATAAAATACAGCTTTGCTTTTAAAACAGACTTTCACACAGCAGCAAATCAGGCACTAAAGATTCTGCTGACTGACTTGCTAACATATCATTAATACACTTGAAACAGATCCAGTTAGATAGCAAGTCACCACTAGCACAAAATATAGTTATTAAGGTATCTCTCAACAAGGACAGATTACCCAAGACTCCTACTGTGGACCAAAGTCGACCACCTTATCTAGAGGACTTTCCATGTCTGCCCTGTAGAGCTTTAAAATGAAGTAAAAATACAAGCCAGGGCTCCAGGAAGGAGCAGAAACCACACTGTGAACAGACAGCATAAGTTCATTTGCAAATAGCTATGTAAAAACTACAACCCCTAGCTGAGGATGGGAGGTGGCTCAAGCCTCTAACCCCAGCAATCGGGAGACAAAGGCACGTGGATCTCTGTGAGTTCGAGGCCAGCCTGGTCTACAGAGCGAGTTCCAGGACAGCCAGGGCTGTTATACAGAGAAACCCTGTCTCAAAAAGAAACATAAAACAAAATACAAAAAAACAACAAACCAATAAAAAAACCCTAAAATTGGGAAATGAGGAAAATATACCTTTCTTTGTTTCCTATCTCTTCTTCATTCTTTAAATACATTGAGAAATCAATCACTCCAACCTGAAATTAATAAATAGATTTTTATTTAAAGAGAAGAAACCCTCCTCAGCAGGTCTGGTATGATGGCAGTCTTGTCAGTTTTCACTGGCCTAAGAGACAACTGACTCATCAGGGAAGCGTGCTGTGGGCATGTCTAGGAAGGCCCTTCCAGTGATGTTTACGTCCTGATAGTGCTGACCGAAAGCACTGGTTTTTCCCTTGTTCAAATTTCAAACCTGAGGACTAGAGGGAGACTTACAACTGTGGCAGGTGGAGCCTGGCTGGAGGAAGCCACTGCAAGCATCAGATCCCTCTATGTAGATGGTTAAGCTGTTTCTATCAGGTGTCTGTCTCACACAACATGCAACAGAATTTTGTGAAAAAGTGTTTAACTGTGCTGTGTATAGCTTAGAGTCGCTCGGATCCAGGGAGAACTGAGTGTAATGAGAACACCGATTTGTGTTACCTGTGTCCACTCACCTGGGAGTCTAGGTCTTCTCCCTTCACACACAGATTGGCGTCAATCACATTCAGGCCGACCAGTAGTCCAACAATCACAGCGCCCTCCTCCTCCATCATTAGCGCATGGTACTCATAGAACTCGCTGGGAACATCAGAGCAGAGACAGATAGTCATCACAAACCCAACGCTGAACGGAACACCTCACCTCCCCAACCCTGTAGACATGGAAATAACTTAAGCTCCTCCAAAGTGCATTCAGAATGTTGAACTTGTAAAAAGGCTCAATGTAAGCCAGGCGTTGGTGGCACACACCTTTAATCCCAGCACTTGGGAAGCAGAGGCAGGAGGATATATGTGAGTTCGAGACCAGCCTGGTCTACAGAGCAAGTTCCAGGACAGGCTCCAAAGCCACAAAGAAACCCTGTCTTGAAAAACCAAAAAAAAAAAAAAAAAAAAAAAAAAAAAAAAAAAAAGGCTCAATGTCTCCATAAAAAATTAAAAGAACTGAAGGAGATAGAAGGGAAAGACATCGTGAGGGAAAGACAAAGCAAAAGGAAAAGGGGGTAATACTGGGCATGAAAGCTTATGCCTGGAACCCCCAGTACTCAGGAGGCTGAGACAGGGACTGCTGAGTTCAAGGCCAGCCTGAATCACAAAGAAAGTGCCAGGCCAGCCTGGGCAGAAAGTTAAACCATGGCTTTTTAAAAAAATTCTTTTATTATTTTCTATGTGTGAGTGTTTTGGCTGCATGTATCTATGTGTGTTGCATGCATACAGCGCTCACAGAGGCTGTACGAAGACATCAGAGCCCCTGGAACTGGAATCACAGACAGGGTGAGCTGCCATTGTGGATTTTGGGACCTGAGCCAAGATGTTCTAGAAGAGCAAGCCAGTGCTCTTAACTGCTGAGCCATCCCTCCAGCTTGTGGACCACTGTCTCAGAGAGAGTCAGGAGAGGAAGGGGCAACCCTGAGGCCTGGAATGCTGATTCTCAGGACTTAGTAATTGCTGCTAATATGACTATGACACTTGTAATTAGAACTGAAATTTCAGTCCTCAAATTCATTAAGACCTTTGGAATAGCTGGCTGGGGCAGCGCACACCTTCAATCCCAGCACTTGGTAGGCAGAGGCACTCGGATCTCTATGAGTTAGAAGACAGTCTCCCCTACATAGCAAATTTCAAGCCAGCCAGGGCTACATATAGATACCCTGTCCTAAACAAACAATAAACAGATTTATTTTATGTGTTTGAGCATTTTGCTTGCGTGTGCGTGCGTGCGTGCGTGCGTGTGCGTGTGCGTGTGCGTGTGTGTGTGTACCATGTGTGTGCCCGGTGCCCTCAAAGGCCAGAAGGGAGCATTGGATCCCCCAGAATTTGGATGGTTGTGAGCTGCCACATGTGTACTGGAAACAGAACCCAGGTTCTCTGCAAGAGCAACAAGTGCTGTTAACCACTTAGCCATTTCTCTAGCCCTTTAAGTATTCTTAACAACTAAGGACACGGGAATAAATACAGTCCCCAGGCATGGTGGGCGCACACCTATACTTGAAAAGTGGAGGCAGGAGGATCAAGAACTCAGGGTCATCCTTGGTTACACAGCAAGTTCAAGATCAGTCTGTACTATATGAGACCTTGCTGAGAGAGAGAGACAGAGACACAGAGAGACAGACAGACAGAAAATTGTAAAAAGAGTAGTCTAAACATGAAGTTACCAGTCTTTATAATCAGGAAACAGTGACATCAAGTCACACATGTGTCACTTACAGCTTTAAATGGTGCTCAGAATACTGCTGAGAAATTCCAGAGCTTCAACTATGGCCAGTGTCATTTAACAAATGGAAACACTGAGACATGAAGCTGGAGTCACAAAACTGAACACAGCATGGTATTCCCCAAATACCAGACAGGCAGGCCACAGGAACCATGACAAGAGTCACCCTGGGTGACTGCCCTGCTCTGAAAGCTGTCTTCAACATGTGTTCTTCAATTAAACAGTGTTCATGATACCGCTGAGGCACTCATTTGGACATTAAAGATCAGAAGAAGAAATGTGCAATTCTACCCTAGGACAAACACCACTAGCTTACTCATTTTGCTCTTATTTTATGGTATTTCATAGGTATTTCTTCACTTCTTTTCGGATGACAAGATATAAATGAAACAAACAAACATGGCCTTAAGATACTAACCTCAGGAGCTCCCTCTGGATAATTAAGCATCGAAGGTAATCAGCCATTTTTTTTTGCATGAGGGCTAATCGGAGCCATGCCCTAGCACGACCCAGGGGTGTCCTAGAAAGAAGCAAGGGGTTAGAAAACAGCCTAAGTGCTAAAATCATGGCCACATGCTCTGTATCTGCGGAAGGACACACTGACAAAGAAAAAGGCACTTTATCATGCTTTTGTTTTTATCTTTAGAACTCGATGCTGAATGTGTGGATGTGCCTTACACACCTGTGCTCTTTAGACCCAGAGGGTGCATGTGGAAACCAAAGACTGGCCTTGGGATGTCTTTCCTCTGTGGCTTCTCCACCTTATTTCTTTGGACAGGGTCTCTCACAGAACCTAAATTGCGCCGCCCAGTGGGGGTTTCTGGGTTTTGCCTGTTTGCCTCCTCACCCACGGCACCTAGATTTTACATGGGTTCTGAGGAGACAAACTCAGGTTACCATGCCTGTGCAGTTAAGCCCTTTACCCACTGAGCAATCTCCTTGGTCCTTATGCTAGTTAATTTTATTTTATGTGTATGGGTGTTTTGCATGCATTTATATGCAAACAGTGCCTGCAGAGGCCAGAATAGGGCATTGGATCCTTTGGAACCTGATGGAGATATATAAACAGCTATGAACCACCACCTCGTGGATGCTGAGAAGTCAAACCCCTGTCCTCTCAAAGAGACGAGCCATCTCTCCAGCCCCTTAGGCTAGTTTTCTGAGCAAGCAACTCTACCTCTGGGAAGTCAGCAAAACCTGCTCTTCTGGCAAGGTTTTTTTCTCTTTTGAGATTTTATTTTTATTCATGTACACATGTTTGCCTGAATGTACATTTGTGCACCATGTAGGTACAGTGCCTGCCTGAGGAGACCAGAAGTGGGTGTAGGATCCTGAGACTAGAGATGCAGATGGTTGCGGCTACCATTTGGGTGCTGGGAATCAAACACAGGCTCCTGGTGCTCTTAAACACTAAGCAAGCTCTGCAGCTGCAAGTTATTAAGTACTACTGTATGCTTTGGAAGAAATAAATCTCTAGAATATTACTTCTATAAGAGGTAATATGTCATAGTGGGATGGACCTTCTCGAGCGAGTGTGCTCACACATACACATTCAAACATGTGCACACACAACTAAGTCCTCTTATTCATAAGGATGAAGGGCTGGTGAGATGTCTCAGTGGGTAAAAGAGGCTTGCCAAACAAGCCTGGTGATCTGAGTGCAAGCCTCAGATGCCACAATGTAAGGAGAAGGCCGACTCTGAAAATTGTCCTCTGACCACCATAGCACTCACATGCCCTCGCTCCCACACACGTATCATACATATGTGCTCATGTGCCAGCATGCACACATGCACACGAACACTCATATATACATACACACAAATAACAAAATTTTAAAGTAAAAAAAAAATGGCAGAGCCGGGCGTTAGTGACGCACGCCTTTAATCCCAGCACTCAGGAGGCAGAGGCAGGAGGATCTCTGTGAGTTCGAGACCAGCCTGGTCTACAAGAGCTAGTTCCAGGACAGCCTCCAAAGCCACAGAGAAACCCTGTCTTGAAAAACCAAAAAAAAAAAAAAAAAAAAAAAAGGCAGAGCCAGACATGGTGGAACATGCTTTAATTCAGCATTCCAGAGGCAGAGGCAGGCAGAACTCTATGAGTTCGAGGTCAACCTGGTCTACATAGTGAGACACAAGACAGCCAGAGCTATATATTGAAATTCTGTCTCAAAAAAAAAAAAAAAAAAAAAAACCAGGTGGTGATGGGGCACACCTTTAATTCCAGCATGCCAGGGTAGAGGGTGTTGCACAGAGGCAGGCAGATCTCTGTGTGCTTCAGGCCAGCCTGGTCTACAGAGTGACTGCCAGGATGACCAGGGCTGCACAGAGAAAACCTGTCACAAAACAAAACAAAACAAAAACAAAAACAGCCAGGTGGTGATGGTGCTCACCTTTAATCCCAGAAGCACTCAGGAGGCAGAGGCAGGTGAATCTCTGTGAGTTTGAAGCCAGCCTGGTCTACAGAGTGAGTTCCAGCACAGGTTCCAAAGCTACACAGAGAAACCCTGTCTCGAAAAAACAAAACAAAACAAAAAAACAAAAACAAAAAACCAAAAAAACACCATAACCAAAACAAATCAATTTCTTACCTGTAAAAAGTTTTCAACATTTATGATTTCTGAGCTAGAATACACCAGCTCTCTCTGGCTTCCTTTTCTTTCTTTCTTTCTTTCTTTCTTTCTTTCTTTCTTTCTTTCTTTCTTTCTCTTTCTTTCTTCCTTTCTTTTTGTGAGACAGGGACTCACTATATGGCCCTGGCTGGCCTGGAAATCTCTATATAGACCAGGCTGGCCCTGAGCATACAGAGATCTGCCTGCCTCAGCCTCCTCACTGGTCTTCTCAGTGGCTAATTCTTAATTCTTGATGAAGGGACTTAGGAAAACCTAATGAAGGAAATAGTATGCGCTGAGTTATAGAATGAGCAGGGCTTTGGAAGGAGAAAACAGAAGCAGTGCTCATACTGGGATGAGCAGCTGTACTTACTTAAGGCCGGGCAAATCCCGGACACTGGCTCCGATTTCCTCTGCTTCGGGGTACAGCTTCTCCACCAGTTCCAGAGGGCCCCAAATAGTTTTGTTATAACTCAAAAATGATTTTCTCACTGGAAAACATATAAAGTACAATTTCAACTCATGAAATGGGGGTAGCAACATCTTCAGTGTTTAGTCACACATCTGGGGAGACCATCCAATGGCTCACAGTGTCTGCTCTTCAGGCATGAGGACCTCAGCAAATCCCAGTACCCACACGACAAACTGGGCATGGCTGTGTGTGTGTGTGTGTGTGTGTGTGTGTGTGTGTGTGTGTGTGTGTGTGTGTGTGCCTGTAACCGCAGCGTTGGAGGGCTAGCCTGCCCAAGTGAACTATAACTTTCCAGTTCGGTAGGGCAGAGAGCGACAGAAAGACACTGTCCTGCTCTGGCCTCTGTATATGCACGTATGGCGTGTTGGTGAGCACACACACTTATCATCTTTGCTCTGTGAGAGGCTGAGACAGGAGGATCAGAAGTTCAAGACCTGCCTGGGTAACTTAGTGACATCCTGTCTCGATAGAAAGGAAAGAGGACTAGAGACATACCTCAGCAGTAGACACATGCCTAGCATGTACAAGGTTGGAGGGTTTAATCCCTAGTGCCATCAGAAACCAGTGAATGCACACACACGTATGCACATACACATATACATCTTGGCTTCTTTCAAATCAGTAACATCCAGGTAAGCAACTAATTGATGGCCTGAGTCTTTGTTTTGTAAGTCTACTAAACAAATCGAGGGCAAAGCCAGGTATGGGGTGCACACCTAGATCAGCTGGGAAGCTCTGCAGTATTTTGCGAACATTTATGAGAACCGTGAAGAGCTCTGAAGGTATAGGAGACCGAGTTCAGTGGCAGAATGCTAGCCTAGAATGCATGAGGCCCTGGGTTTGATCTCTGGTACTGAAAAAAAGGACAGGTGCCTTCCTTCTAAACACAACTGCAACCTTTATTTTGACACTGGGTGACATAAAAATGTTTGGGCTGGGATTACAGTTCGGTTGGTAGACTGCTCGCCAGCCATGCAGAAAGCCCTGGATTTGAGCCTAGCACCACATGAAAACCTGGATGCTGTAATCTATGCCTATAATCAGAGAGATGGGATATATAAGCAGCAGGATCAAGAGTTCAAAGCCAGCCAGGTCCATAAAGCAAGTACCAGGACAGCCAGAGCTACATAGAGAGACCCAGCCTCAAAAAACAACAACAAGCAAACAAAAATAGTTCAAGATCATGGGCATAATTGCATATGCTTTTAATCCCAGCACTTTGGAGGCAGAGGCAGGTGGATTTCTGTGAGTTCAAGACCAGCCTGGTCTACAAAGAAAGTTTCAGGGCAGCGAGGGATACATAGAAACCCTGCCTCAAAATTCACTCCCCCAAAAGTTCAAGGTCATCTCAGTCACGGAGCAAGTATGCTGCATGAGAGACCCTGTCTCGGGCTGCTACTGAGGACAAGGGTTTGGGTCTCAACAACTTTCTCAGGTGGCTCTTGAGGATCTGCTGCCCTCTTCTGGTCTCCTTGGGCACTGCATGCAGGCAGTACACAGACGCAATCATTAAAATAAAAGAAAAAACCATCAGACCTTCTGCAGATACAATGTGGCTATCAAAGCCATCCCTGAGCGAGGACAGCCACCAAGAGCAACTTTACTGTGGGGATAAAAATCACCAAGGCTAAATAGCTTTACAATGATGCATGAAGATAAGCCTGTGACTACAACAATAAAGAATAACACTTCCACGATGGGCTTAGGGAGCCCTACTCTCTTGAATACCATCAATAAAGTTCACTGCACTCCCCCAAATAATAACAATACTTCCTAAAAATAATTTAAAATTCAATTATTTTGGCCATGATTATCAAAGTCCAGTTCAGCAATTTAGGGGAGAAGAAAGATTTTTATCACTGCCATTTAAAAGAAAACAAAAACAGCTGGGGGTGGTGGCGCACACCTTTGATCCCAGCACAAGGTAGGCAGAGGCAGGTGGATCTCTGTTGAGTTTGAGGCTAGCCTGGTCTACAAAGTGAGTTTCAGGACAGCCAGGGCTGTTACACAGAGAACCCTGTCTCAAAAAACTAAAACCCAAACCAAAAACCAAAGCCAACACATACAAAGGGAGGCAGGCTGGAGAGATGGCTCCTGGGCAAAGGCACCCCCTGCAAGCTTAACCCCAGAATTTGATCCCCAGGATACACAAAGGATTGAAAGAACTGGACTCTAGTTGTCCTCTGACCCCCACACTCACACCCTGGCACATAACTGGTAATTTCCTAGTGCAATAAAAGTACCGAGGAGATGAACTGATAGATGGCTCAGGGGTTAAGAGACTGTACTGTTCTTTCAGGGGACCTGAGTCAGCACCCACAACCATCTGTAACTCCAGCTCCAAGGGATCTAACGCCTTAGGCCTCCGATGGCCTGTATTCATGAATACATACCCATACACAGACACACATAATTAAAAAAAAGTTTTTTAAATCCTTTTAAGAAATATCTGCACTCAGGAGGCAGAGGCAGGCAGACTTCTGTGAACTTGAGGCCAGCCTGGAATTACAAAGCGAGTTCCAGGACAGCCAGGACTGTTTCACAGAGAAACTCTGTCTCGGGGGCGGGGGTGGGGGTGGAGAGAAGAGTGTCTGTGGTCTGGAGAAATGGCTTAGCAGTTAAGAGCCCTTGCTGCTCCTCTGGGGATTTAGAATTCTCTTTCCAGTGGTCAGGTCAGGAGGCTCCCAACCGTCTCTAACTCCTGCTCCAGGGAGTCATCAGCCTCTCATGGCACTCTTGGGTAACCTTACACACTTGGCATACAGGCACATGCACATACAAAAAGTTGTATCACCATAAATACCGCAGCCAACATTGGCTGGCCTCAAACTTGGTCTGTAGCTCAAAGGCACCTTAAATACCTGATCTTCCTGACTCCACCCTCCATGTGCTAAGAGTATAGGTATGTACTATCCATGCCTGGCTTAATTGTTATTTTAAGTAAAAGGATTGTTATTATGCAGTATATACTTAAAAGTTGAATGTTCAACAGCCAGCTTTGTCATATTGTTTTGTGTGTCTGTGCAGGTGTGTGGAGTCCAGAGGTTAACCCTGGGCGGCATCCTCAAGAGCCATTTACCTTGTGTTTTGAGGCAGGGTCCTGTGTCTGTCTCCCCCTCCCCCCCCAATCCAGGGACCAATTCATCTCCAATTAAGTTAGTTGAGCTCCAGGGATCCTCCTGCCTCCACCTCCCCAGTTCAGGGATTACAAGCTTGCTACCATACCTAGCTCGCTATGTGGTTACTGGGGATCAAACATCCTCAAACTTGACTGACTGAGCCACCTGCCCAGCCTGCTATCTTGTGTTCATCCCACATGTAGTTCTAAGTTGCCTGATTCCTTGATAAAGCTCTCTGCCCTCTGCACAGAGACGGTTCCGCTGTGTCAGCCCTTGGGAAGCTTGGGCCACACTGCAAGTGCCAGGCCAGTCTGGGCTATTTGCCAATTCCCTGTCTCCAAACAAACTACCTCCCCGGCACAGTGGAGCACACCTTTAACCTGAGCACTGAGAAGGCAGAGGCAAGTGGACTTCTGTGAGCTGAAGAGCTGCATCTATACAGTGAGCTCCAGGCTAGAGAAGGCTGCACAGAGACCCTCAAAACCACACATTTTCCCAGTAACAACTTCCAGATGAGCCGCATAGTAGAGGATCATCCTTTTGAAGGTCACTTGTTTCTACTGCAACCTGGTTCACGGGACACTTTCCACATGTCCCCATGCACTGAAGACCTTTCTACCTCAACAATCTACTTTGATTTCTTCAGCAGGGTTCAAACTGTTTCAATTTCAAAAGAATCTGGGGCTGCTGAGATGGCTCAGAGGGTAAAGACACCTGCTTCCTACAAGTTGCTCTCTGACATTTATGTTCAGGTGCACGCACACGTGTGTGTAAATAAGTGTAATAACTTAAAAAATTACACAAGAAAAAATGAAAACCAGTTCAAGGGCGAACATTTAAAAAACTTGTAATCAGGCCAAGCATGGTGGTGCACACCTTTAATCCCAGAGTTTGGGAGGCAGAAGCAGACAGATCTCTGTAAGTTCAAGACCGGCCTGGTCTATATATAGTGAGTTCAAGGCCAGCCAGGGTTATACAGAGGTCTCTCCCTCTCCTACCCACCCTCCACATCTAGCATGTTTGCCACCAATTTTTTTTTTTTTTTTCAAGACATGGTTTCTCGGCGGGCGTTGGTGGAGCACGCCTTTAATCCCAGCACTTGGGAGGCAGAGGCAGGCGGATCTCTGTGAGTTTGAGGACAGACTGGTCTCTAGAGCAAGTGCCAGGATAGGCTCCAAAGCTACAAAGAGAAACCCTGCTTTGAAAAACAAACAAACAAACAAATAAAAAACAAACACAAAAAAACCAACAGGGTTTCTCTGTATTGCTTTGCAAGCTGTCCTGGAACTTGCTCTGTAGACCAGGCTGGCCTCGAACTCACAGAGATCCGCCTGCCTCAGCCTCCCAAGTGCTGCCATTACCACCAATTATTTAAAAATTTTCTTTCTGAAGATTATCCACTAGGGAATCAACACATTCCATGTTTTAAATTATTATTATTGTGTGTGTGGGTGAAGCACAGCCACAGAACGTCACAGGGTTATTTATCTCTCCCCTCCACCGTAACCTGCGTTCCAAACAGCAAACTCAGGTCTTCCAGCTCAGGTAGCAAGCCCTTTACTCACGAAGCCCAGATAGTCAGTATTTTAAAAAGCAAATGACAGTAGCTACAGCTTCACAACCATTTCTCAAGGATATTTAGGGTGCAAAGAGTGAATTGATTTTCGAAGTCTCAGGGTACCTTTAAGGCCGTGTTTCAGACAGTGCTCCATAACCACAAAGAACTGCTGCAAAGGCGGATAATCGGAGTCCAGGGTGCGGCCAAAGCTCAGGGCAGACTCAATGAGCCCCTTGATGCTCAACTTAGCCATGTTTAACAAGTTGGCTCTCTCCACAGCTGTGGGGTCTTTAGTAGCTGAAAAACACAAAAAAAGTCCGACATCATTCCCAAGACAGGACAATGACAAGTTCACAAATCTGTCCCTGCCCTTAGAAACCAACACAGTTTGTTTTTCTGTGGTTGGCAACCAGATATCTCCTCAGGCCAAGGTGCCATGACATGACCTCTTTATTTCTCTCTCATAAGCCACAGCAAAATGCCATGCCCACTGCAGCCAGTGCTTATTATGATTTATCCTCAAGACTCCACACGAAGAATGAAGTTTATTTTCTGGGCTGGTAAGATGGCTCAGAGGAGAGGCACTTGTGTGCAGGCCTGACCACCTACGCTCCATCCATAACCCTCAAGGTAGAGGGAAAGAACAACGCCACCTGAGAGTTGTCGTCTGACTATCACTGACCAGCCGTAGCATATCTTTGTAAGAGCTAGCACTTGTGCGAGCACGCACACACACAGACCATCACCAAAAAGCCCTGGTATAGTTGTGCCTACCTACTACACACACATACTAAAAAACATTGTTTTGTTTGGTTTTTGAGACAGGGTCTCTTAGATCAGGCCTGGCCTTGATCTCTCAGAGATCCCCCGATGTGCTGGGGATTAAAAGTGCACCACCAATACCACCACCCGGCACTTAAAAACATTTTAAAGTAAAACGACTTCCTGTGGAGATAAGATTGGGAGCATAAGCCACACGTTTAAAAGTCTTACAGATGGTGGACTGTGGGTATGGTGTAATGATTTCCGAGAATAAGAGGTTGAAGGGATGGCTCAGCTATTACAAGCATTTGCTGTTCTTCCAAAGGATCAAAATTTGGTTCCCAGCATCCATTAGGATGGTTTACCTATAACTCCAGCACTAGAAGGCCCAGCATCCTATTTTGGCCACACACACAAAGACAGACAGACAGACAGACAGACAGACACACATTAATCTTCATTTCGAAATGTTCAAAATACACTGGCAACAAAATAAAAGGTAAAGTTATCAGATTCCAGAATCTCCCGGAACACACATCACAGGAGAAAAAAAAAAAAACAAAAAAACCCATAACTCTGACAAATGTAAGGTTAAAGAAGAACCAGTTCAATCCCGGTGGTACAGCCTGTGCATTTAACCTCAACAACTGGGAGGTAAGTTCCAGGCCAGCCAGGGTTACACAGTCTCAAAAAACCAAACAAACAAACAAAATACACAACTTCCAAATCAAAAAGAAAGAAACTAAAGACCGAAAAAAGAGACAAAAGAAAAATTCTAATACAGGCTGGAAAGAGGGCTCAGGTTAAAATCATCTACTCCTCTTCCAGAGGACCAAGGTAATTCCCAGCACCTATGGCAATTGCTCAGCTCCAGTTCCAGGGAGATCCAACACTTGGGCCTCTGGAGGCTCCTACACTCAGGTACACACCATTATAAGTAAAATTGTTTTAAAAACATCACTCCAAACACTGCCAAGTGGCAGAAATATTTTTCTGCAAAGATGACAAAACTGAGATGTGAAAAACAAAGCACTTTGTTAACAATTTGTAATCTCCATATAGCTCTGGGCGTGGTGGTACGCTTTTACTCCCAACATTTGGGGGGGGGGGAGAGACAGAGAGAGAGAGAGAGAGAGAGACAGAGACAGAGACAGAGAGAGATTTCTGAGTTCTAGGCCAGTCATGCTATATAGTGAAACCTGTCTTAAAAGTCCATTTTTTCGGTACTGAAAAAACAAAAAAAAACAAAAAAACATCCAGAGTCCCCAGTGCTCTGGTCCTCTATTATGAGTTAGATTTCAGCTCCGTAGGCTGAATCCTGACTCCGAATTCTCGGTCATTTAAAGCTGGCAGGTCTGTCTGCACGCATCATTTCCTCCACTCTCCGCGGCGGTGGTACGATTCCCTCTCCGCACTCCGCACCGCCCGCGGCGAAACGACCTGACGTTTCATAATCGGCAGCATTCTCTTTTTTCCCCCTGCTCGCCACAACCTGTAACCTGCACGGGACAAGCGCGCTCGCGCGCCTAGGAGGGCGGCTGTGCAGCAGCGGCCGCAGGCGGAGCCGGCAGCCGCGCTCCCCGGCTGTCCCTAGAGCCGGCCCCGCTCCCTCGGCGTCCGTCCGCAGCCTGCACCGGAGCCCCGGCGGGGCGCGCTTCCGGGGACCTGGCACCGCACCGCTCCCCTCCCCTCCCCAGCCTTCCGTCCGCCACCCGCGAGCCTGGGAAGCCATCTCTTGCGCCCGGACGCCGCGGTCACCGCCCGTCCACTGCCCCAGCAGCCAGGCAGGCCCCAGGGCGGGGCGCAGGGATGCGGGCGGGCGCGCGTTGCCATGGCGACCCCGGGAGTCCCCCCCTTGACCTCCCGATGATTGCGCGGCCTCGGTGGTGGGTGGCGACCCCGACTGCTGCTGCGCTTACCCATGGCGACGGAGCGTGTGGGACACGGGCTTTCGGGGCGAGTCAGCAGCTCACCGCAGGCGCGCGGCGGCCACCGCGTCTGACCCGGCTCGGTGCGGCCACAGCGCCCCTGGCGGCGGGAGGGCGCCACGGCCGCGCGAAACCGGTCCCCGTAAGTGGATCATCTCCCGGTCTGAGCAACCCTGGCGAGTCAGGGAAAACGTGGCAGGGGACCTGGGCGGGGGGCTCCGGCGGCTGCAGCACGGAGCCAAGGGTGGAGGCAGAAGGGGCCTCAAGCCACCTGCAAATGTTTTGTTCACGCAGGCTGGGATGGATTTAATTGAACGTACCGGGCCGCTTCCTTTTGATTTTTTTTTTTGACAAACCCAGAGTGAACCCACAGGGATTTAGAAAACCTCGCGCAATTAACAGCCGGCAGCTGTATGTAATCCCAGCATTTGGGAGATGGATGTTAGAAGGATCCGTAGTCGAAGATCAGGCTCAGAAACGTAACGGGTTTGAACTCCACTGAAAGCCCGGTGCGGTGGTGCACACTGCTAATGCCAGCACTCACTCAGAAGGTATAGGCAGGAGGGTTGCTGGGAACTCGAGGTTACTCTGAGGTACATATAGCAAGGCTACCTAGAAAGACCCTGTCCCAAATAACAACATGTAATACTTTGTAAGAGGTTGTGGTGGACCTGTAAATACCAACTCTTAGGAGGTGGAAGCAAGATGATATGGAGTGTTTGTTGCTAAAATTCCTTTCCTGGGGGAGGGGTAAACAATGTCTACCCAATCCTCCTAAAATCCCAAGGACAAACGGAGGTACATTTTTACCAAAGTGATTAAAACTATCAATGAGCTATGGGGAGAAGTGTAGGTGAGCCTGAAACAATGGTATGGATGTTGAACTCCCATCCCCTTCCCCCATGGTCATTGGACAACCAGGGATATATAGAGAAACCCTGTCTCGAAATCCAGTTGGGCAGGAACATTGCCTTCCTTCCCTGATACATAGAAATAAAAGGCCCATTTCATCCATTCCCATGGCAATAAGCAGGTATTTTTTGTTCTTGTTTTGTGTTTTTCGAGACAGGCTTTGTCTATGTCATCTTGACTGTACTGAAACTTGCTCTGTAGACTAGGCTGGCCTAGAACTCAGAGATCTGCCTGCCTCTGCCTCCCAAGTGCTGGGACTAAAGGCCCACAACTGCAATGAGCACATTTTACAGAAGCAAGACAGCTGTTAATACTTTACAGCCCACTATCCTATTCTTATCTCACCTGCAGGCCACTTGCTTTCCCAGGCATTCCAGAGCAAAAGGTCGAGGCCCTTAAGGGATACCTGGCTCCAAATTGCATGATGATTCTTACTCAGGTCTGAACACTCTGACTGGAACAGAACAGTTCATTTCTGGGTAGGATACCAGGTTACAGCTGGCTATCAGGGCCTCACACTGGGATTTAAAGGTGTGTACCACCACTGCATGGCCAGGGTCACCTTACTTTAAGTTTACTTAAATAAAGCCAAATTTTCTCTAAAATTTCTCAAAATTTACACTACTGGGTCTAGAGATGTGGCCCAGGGGTAAGTGCTGAAATCCACTGAAATCGCACTGTAACACAAACAAAACCAGGAACTAAAATTGACATTGCAACTAGCTATGTGTAACTTTGACTGTTCTGTCTTGGAACGCTTGGAAGTGAGAATTTCCTCATTTATTTATTTATTTTGTCTGGTGGGTATGTATGTAGTTGACTGTTGGGCTTATTCTGTGTGTATGGTATTACAGGGACTACCTTTCCTCATGGTTGGGCCTATTTACAGTTTGATATTTGTAAAGACCTTCTTCAAGTCTTTTATCTTTTCCTCACTAGCTTAGATTTAGTATCCTATAGTAGTCTGGTGTCAGGTATGTGTTGCCATTGTCCTCTGGTTTGTCTTTTTTTTTTAAAGATTTATTATGTATACAGCAGTCTGTCTGCATATATGCCTGCAGGTCAGAAGAGGGCACCAGAGCTCATTACAAATGGCTGTGAGTCTCCATGTGGTTATTGGGAATTGAACCCCGGTCCTCTGGAAGAGCAGCCAGTGCTCTTAACAGCTGAGCCATCTCTCCAGCCCCTGGTTTGTCTTTTTATAAAAAAATTAATTTTATTAATTTATTTGGGGACCCAGGAGATCAGATGACAACTTTCGGGAGTTGGTTCACTCCTACCATGTGCACTCCAGAAATCTAATTGGTTTATCAGGCTTGCCTTTACCTACTGAACCATCCTGACAGCCCTGCTTTATTTAGCTTTCACTTTTTTAAAAATGTGTATAGGTGTTTTGCTGAGTGTCTGTCATCACATGTGTGTCCGGTGCCTCGGTTAGGCCAGAAGAGGTCATGGGATCCATTCAGACTGGAGCACACCTACATAACAGTTCACTGTGTGTAAGTCCAGTCTCGGTGGATCTTCCGTCTCCATCCCAGCACCAGGCACATGTGTGACACACAAACATACGGGCAAAACATCCATGCACATAACTTTTTTTAAAGTTTAAATACAACTGACTTCTTCAACCCTCCCACCCCCCATAAAAGATGAATAAAAAGGATCTGTAGTGGAATGTAAAAAAGTAAACTAATAATAATAAAAAAAAAGATCTGTGGTCTAAGTCCTTCCAGAAAAGCAAGTAAGATTAAATACATATATAGGAGCATGAGAGCAGTAGGCATGGCAGCACATGCCTGTAATCTCAGCATTTGGGAGACTGACATTTTTGCCACGTTTGGGGCCTGCTTGGTCAGCAAATTATGCTTATGCTTAACCAGATCCCTTCTCAATAAGTAAGCAAATAAACAATACAGAATATACTGGAGCCATAAAATAGAACCCGGAGGACACAAGGTCACTAGAGATTTGGGGATATAGCTCAATTGGTAGTTTATCTAACATACATGAAACCCCTGGGTTCAGTCCCCAGCACTGTATAAACTGTGTGTAGTGTATATTTGTAATCCCAGCTCTCAGAAGGTGAAAACAGGTTAAGCTCATCCTCAGTTTGAGGCTAGACCCTGACTCAAAACAAAAACACAAAAGGACAAACCTGTTGGTGGCCTCTCCTGGAAACATGCTGTTAAAGTGAACGGAGAAGGGAAACATCAGAGGCCAAAACTCTAAACCTATTACCAATTCAGGCCTGTTTTATCTGATAGTCACCAAAACCATCAGTTTCGAAAATATCTTCATGGGGCAGCCGAGGATGGAGACAGGAGAGCAGGTTTTAGTATATGTGCTGCCGAGGCGAGCACGGGAGCAGGTTTGAAATCTGTGAAGGAGAACTTTGAGGAAAGGCACAGCAGCATGCATACTTCCCACACTGAGGGGTGGGAAGAGAGCAGCAGCGGCAGCAAGGCACTGGTCTAAGAGCGGTCAGTCCAACTGGACTGGCATCGTGTCCCACTCATCAGCCTCTTACATGCCAGTCCCAGCCTCAAACTTGTGATCCTCCTGCCTCAGCCCTCCTGAGTGATGAGATTAAAATTGGAGGTTTTCAGGACTGACTAGACAGTAACTAGACAAGGCTATGTGGATTAAGTCTCAGCCCCAGAGGCGGAGTCAGGTGAAGCTAGTAAATCGGGTGGTGGTAGGGTTTCCCTTGTTTTCAAATAGGTCTAGGAACAGGGCTGCTGGAAGGGCATTTTATCTTAACAGCCCCGCTGCTCTGACTTACACTGCATTGCTGGGGTACAGAAAACCTCAAGGCATAAAAACATCTACATAGAAAACATTGTAAATGTTTCAAATAACTGACTGGAATTGGACTGGAAAGGTGGCTCAGTGGAAAAGGGCACCCGTTGGTCTTGTTCCCAGCACCAATGTTGGGAGGCTCACAACTGACTGTAATTCCAGCTCCAGGGGTCTGCCACATTCTTCTGGCCTCAGAAGGCACACGTACCTCCCCCCTCCCCAGCCTTTAAAAGTCTTTCTGTTCAGTTCCTCCCCAGGAACTGAAATTATCGTAGACCACTTCTGGCTCCCTACTCTAATAATAGCTAAGGATATTTAAGCAAGAATAGTTAACTCTCCAATCTGCTGCTATGCCCCCAGCATCATTATGGACTTTTTCTCTGGAAACCTAAAATAAACTTTCTTCCTTATGTGGCTTTGGTCATGGTGTTTTTATCTTGGCAGGAGAAAAGTACGAACAACATTTCACCCATCACCTGGGCTAGACACCCGAGCTTAATCAACCCTCAGGGGCAGAGGGTGCAGCTCAGCTGATGGGATACACACGCACAAAGCCCTGGGCTCACCTCCACCACTGCACAGGCCAGGCATGTTGGCGCACGTCAGTACTCCCAGCACCTTAGAAGTAGAAACAGGAGGATCAGAAGGTCAAGGTCACCTGGGATACATGAGACCCCATTTCTCCACACACAGAAATAATTTAACAAAGAATGACTCAGTAAACTCTATCAATATAAAACAATTTATTAAATTATACTTTATAATAAAAAAGGTGGAAGCACCAACAATTTTCACATATTTTAACTTCCACTAAGAGAGGTAGAAGCTTTTTCCCTCCAGGAGATGGGACCCTTTTGTGAAAATGTCACCATATATGTAAGTTTATCTTCCAAATATCAGAACGTAAAAGGAAAAACCAAGTAACGCCCCCAAAGAGGCAAACTGAGATGAAAATCCGGTGAACCTTGTAAGCTGGCATCCATTCAGGAAAAAAAAAAATGCCTCAAAAATAATTTGTTTTATATCAAATCCTCCTCTAATGTTGAAATGTTGCATCCCAAAAATTAACAAAGGGGACAAGGAGACGATGATTAGGGATGAGGGTACTAAGAACTAGCTGGAAGCACACCACTCATGGATGTAATTCAAAGACTAGGCTTACAGTGAAACACATTTGATATTTAAAAACAAAGTAAGGAAAACCAGGAAACCCAAAATTTAAAGAGTAGTCATACCCAAATCCCCTTAGCACACAGTGGCTCTAACTGATGGAAACAAGCCAATCCATCCAATCTTTCACATACAACTTCTATGATTCTGGAATTAGACCTGATATTCTATTTTTTTTTCTTTTTTTTTGAGATCTGAACCTGGTTATAATTGAAACGTTTGGGTTAAATAAAGTTCAGACCCCAAAGTCCAGTCCACCTTCAAAGGTGGAAAAATCTTAAACACTTTTCATGATCATATACACATATACTTAAAGTATTTACAAATTTAGACTTTTCACTTTGGAGTTCATCAGTACTCTTACAGTAAAATTTTAAGTGGTGACAGAATTTCATGTTTAACAAGATTACACTAATGAAAAAGAAAAGAAAAATTCTGGAACTTTGAAAAGAATAGTCACTTCATTTTGTAGCTTTTAGCCAAAAGTTATCCTCACAGTTTAAGTGTGGCATTCCCAGCAAACATAAGCTGGAATATCAGGTCACATACTTGAGACGCTGAGGGCAGGAGTGTAGAGTTCATTCTCTTTGAAAATCACCCAGAACGTGGCAGAGACTCTCGTGCTCCCTTGATGGAAGGTCCACAATGTAAGATAAATTAAGGAAGACAGATTTAGTGGAAATATACTCAGCACTCGATTAGGAGTCCAAGATCATTGCTTGCTATACAGTAAGTTGTTCTATAACCTGGGATACATGAGACCCTATGGGGAGGAACAAAAAGGGGGGAGAGAAGAATCTATTTGAAAAGTAACAGAAAGCCAGGTGTGGTGGCCCATGCCTGAATCCCACCAGTCAGGAGGTGGTAGCCAAAGGATCAGAAATTCAAAGTCACCTTCAATTATAGTCAATTCATGGCCAACTTGGAACACGTGAGACTTTACCTCATAAAATAACCTGCTTATTATGGAATTGGGAGCTGAGTGTGGTGAATACCCTCTAATCCAGTAGTTCTCAACCTTCCTAATGCTTTGACCCTTTAATACAGTTGCTTAAGTTGTGGTGATCCCCCATCATAAAATTATTTCATTGGTATATAATTTTGTAATTTTTATAATTCTGTAATTTTGCTGTTATGCACTGTAATGTAAACATCGGATAGGCATGATATCTGCTATGCAACCCCATAAAGGGTAGTCACACTACCCGCCCAAAGGAGATTGAGAACCACTGCTTTAATCCTAACACTGGAGAGGCAAAGGCAGGATCTTTGTCATGGCCAGCCAGGGTTTCAGAAAGACTGCCTCAAAAAAAAATAAATGAATATGCCGGCCGGTGGTGGCGCTCCCCTTTAATCCCAGCATTCGGGAGGCAGAGGCAGGTTGATGTCTGTGAGTTCCAGACCAGCCTGGTCTACAGGGGGAGTTTCAGGACAGACTCCAAAGCAATACAGAGAAACCCTGTCTCGAAAAACCAAAAATAAATGAATGAATGAATGAATAAACAAACAATACAACGGGAAGCCAGGCATTGTAGAACATGCCTATAACCCACCAAGTGGGAGGCTGACACAGAAACTTCATGAAGAGTCTAGGCCAGTTTTGCCTTTTTTTTTTTTTTTTTGGTTGTTGTTGAGACAAGGTCAATTAAAAGCCTGTCCTGGATGTCCTGGAATTCACTATGTAGGCTGGCCTTAAACTCACAAGTCTCTGTCTCCCAAGTGCTGGGACTAAAAGTGGGCACCACTCCACTAATACCGCACAGAGACTCACCATTCTAGTTATAGCATAGATCAACAAGATAAAATATTTGGGGCTATAGAACCAGAAGGGACAGCCCATTTCCACTGGCTCCAGAAGGGAGATCAGGCTCTTACCTCTCCCTGGCTCACTCCACAGACCATCCCCGTCCATCGTTATATTACTGGTGGCTCAACAGGACTTCCTAAGCCGGGCGTTGGTGGCGTACACTTTAATCCCAGCACTCGGGAGGCAGGGGCAGGCGGATCTCTGTGAGTTCGAGGCCAGCCTGGTCTCCAGAGCGAGTGCCAGGATAGGCTCCAAGGCTACACAGAGAAACCCTGTTTCAAAAAAAACAAAAAAACAAAAACAAAAACAGGACTTCCTATGAAATGTTCCCTTTCCTTAGTCAAAATGGTCTTTGAAAATATGCCCATGAAAAACAGACAGCGAGTTTCCACCCACTCAAGTGCATGCACCGACAGCAGCACAGCCTGTTTGGCCAGCAGGACAAATAAGGATATTAGCTGCTCTGTGTTCAGATGGTGGAAGAGCTTCTCCAAAGGAGGGAAGCGCTGCAGGGAGGACACGCTGCCCAGCAGGATCAGTTTGTGTTTGGCTCTGGTTATCGCCACATTGAGCCGTCGCCAATCTTTCAGCAGCTCACCAAGCTGGAAAAAAAAGAAAATTTCTAATTATCCCGGTCGTGTTACATAATTGAATTTGTTATAACTAAGGACATGGTCTACCTCGAATGGTCTTAGCATTTTTTTATTGTTCTTTCGATTTTCTAGATGGGGTCTCTTGTTGCCCACTGTTACCCAGACTCAAACTTGCTATATAGTCAAGGTTACCCTTGAACTCCTAACCATCTACCTCCACCCCCAAGTACTAGGATTACAGGCCTGTTATTTGTTCTTTTGTATTTTGAAGCCGTCCTGCTATATAAGTCCAGCCTAACCTTCACATCAAGACCTTCCTGATTCAGCCTCTATTATAGGAAATACTTTGACACACTAAGTGGAAAAACACAGCCTCGAATGGCATGAATGTAATCTGGAAAGTCACAAGAAACAAAGAGATTGTAAGAACAGAGTCATGAGGGACAGTAGGGAAGCTGACTTTCTGCTGGGTGTCTTTAAAGAAAAACACATGGATGTGTTACACAGTTAAGAAAAAGGTATTGTGGCTACAGCGATGGCTCAGTGGTTAAGAGCACTGGCTTCCAGAGGATGTGGTTCAAGTCTCAGCACCCACACAGTCGCTCACAATCATCCACAACTCCAGTTCCAGAAGATCCAATGCCCTCTTCTGGCTTCCTCAGACACCACGAATACACAAGGTGCACAGATATACTTATAGGCAAAATTTTCATATATGCTGGGCACGCCTTTAATTCCGATACTCCGGAGGCAGAGGTAGGTAAATCTCTGTGAGTTTCCGACAGCCTGGTCTGCAAAGGGGCATTCCAGGACAGCCAGGACTATAACAAGGAGAAACCCTGTCTCAAAAAAACAAAACCTACTCATACACATAAAATAATAAAATAAAAAGAAAAGGGATTAAAGAATAGAAAATAAGATACGCAAAACAAAACACCTGGAAATATCTCTGAACTTGAAAGGATCTTGCCCATGCCCCTTGTTTTGATCTCATTTTTATTTACTGCACATATGATGTGTGTCAGTGCATGTAAGCTATGGCACATGAGTGAGGTCGGAGGACAATTTTGGGGAGTCAGTTCTCTCCTCCTCCAATATGGCGGCTTCTGGGCATCAAACACAGGTCATCAGACTAGGAGCCAAATGTACACGCCTTTAATCCCGGCACTCAGAAAGCAGAGGCAGGCATATCTCTTTGAGTTCAAGGCCAGTATGGTCTATAGAGTTACACAGAGATACCCTGTCTCAAAACAAAACAAAACAAGTCAAATGTTTTTGTCCACTGAGCCACCTGCCTCCCAATCTTAAAAAGAGTAAGAAGGGAGCCTAGAGAGATGGCTTAGTGGATTAGGGCACTTGATACTCTTGCAGACGACCTGGGTTCAATTCCCAGCATGCGTCATGGCTCAAAACCATCCATAACTTCAGTTCCAGCGGATATGACACCATCTTCTAGTCTCCAATGGCACCAGGCACACACAATGGTACACTAATATACATGTAAAATAAATGTCTAAAAAATGTTTTTAGGCTGGGCAGTAGCGGTGCACACCTTTAATATCCCAGCACTCGAGAGGCAGAGGCAAGTGAATCTCTGAGTTCAAGGCCAGCCTGGTCTACAGAGTAAAATCCAGGACTGGCTCCATAGCTACTGAGAAACTCTGTCTCAAAAAACCAAAAAAAAAAAAAAAAAAAAAAAAGAAAAGAAAGTTCTAGAGTATAGCTATAATGGTGACCTGCTTGTCTGGCCTCGTGAGTTTTAGCGCCCATGCGGTGAGGCAGGAGGAAGGAGAGAGGGAGGAAGAAAGCGCAGATGAATTAGTAGTAAACAGTGAACTTACAGTTCCATCCTTATTACTCCTAACAAAGGACACCAGGACGAGACTCTTGTCCCTTCCTTGGTATTTGTCGACTGTGTTGACTTCCACCATCCCGACAGAAGAACATGCCAGCAAGTCATTGATGATCCTTAGCTGCTGCCTGTATGGTGCAATGATGCCAATATTGGAGGGGCTGCAGCCAGCCTAAGAGGAAAATGAAAATGATTTACCCAACATGCTGATTTCTAAGTTCTTTAAACTTTACTGAATTTATTGCCTTTTTTGTCCAAATTTTTAAAACATTTTAAATTTTCACTAGGCGGTGGTGGCACAAGCCTTTAAGTACCAGCTCTCGGGACACAGAGGCAGGCAGATCTCTGTGAGTTCGAGACCTATGTATATGTGGTTTGTATGTGTTTGGGAGCCTGTGTGTGAGGGGGCTACCTGTGGATTCAGAAGCCAGAGGTTGGCAGCTATCTTCCTGGCTCTCCACCTTACACAGGGTTTCTCACTTGATCCCAAGTTCACCAATTTGGCAAGTCTAGCTAACCAGATTTCTCCGTCTCCACCTCCCGGGCACTCGTATTACAGGAGGCCATCAAGCACACCTGAGTTTAGATGGGTGCTGGGGATCTGAACTCAGGTCCTCAAGCTGGCAAAGAAGAGTGCTTTTATCTACTACATTCTCTCCCCAGACCTTCAGTTTCCTGCTATCCCATTCACAGTCAAGTTTCTAATGACCTACACTCAGCACATTACACAAGGATACTAAATGGAAATCTCAATGGCCACCATAAGAATTAATTTCACTGGGTCTGGGGGTGCACGCCTTTAATCCCAGCACTCTGGAGGAAGAGGTATGTGGATCTCTCTCTGTGAGTTTGAGGCCAGCCGGACTCTAGTCAATTCCAGGACAGCCAGAGCTATGTCGTGAGAAACCCTGTCACAAAATACAACAAAACATTCCGAAGTTTTCTAAATGATTAGTGTTCGCTCTCTTCATCTTCTATTTATTTATTTTGAGGTTTGGGCTTCAGATCTGGAGTTGGAGTTAGAGGTGGCTGTGAAGTGTTCATCATGGATGTTAGGAACTGAATTCCAGTTCTTTCTAAGAGCATCGGCCCTTTACCACTGAGCCACCTCTCCAGACCCTCATCTTACAGTCTAACAACGTTTAATAAGATAGTTGGTATTAAATGACTCTATACGGAGACTGACTGACCTAGAGAACGCTACATTACCTTAATAAAAACCGAGGTTAGAAAGACGACCAGTCTGGCTTCTGTGATGTTGCTCACACCACCATTTTCAGTTTGTTCTGGAGCTGGGACCTAAGCAGAGAAATGTGAGATAGTGATGCAATCTGTCAGGTTTACACTGCAAGGACCTTGGGGGCTACAAAGACTTGTGGTGATACTCTGTTTACATAAGAGCTGATGAATAAAGCTTCCCTGAAGATCAGAGAGCAAAGCTACTCAACATTAGTTAGCCATAGAGGCCAGGCAGTGGTGGCGCACACCTTTAATCCCAGCACTCAGGATACAGAGGCAGATGGATCTCTGTGAGTTCAATGCCACCCTGGGCTACACAGAATTGACCCAGTCTAAAAGAGAAACAGAGCTCACACAAAGGTGATCCCGGCTCTTGGAGTGACATGCCTTTAATCCTAGCACTAAGGAGGTGGAGACAGGAGGCAGATGGATGGATCTAAGTCTGAAGCCAGCCAGGGCCGCAAAATATAAAAATAAGAATAATAAAAAGATAGGAATCACAGACAAGACTGTGATGTGAAAGTATGAGCATGTGTGCTAACTTGCTTTTAAGTAATCAGCTCAAAAAAGTACTGGTAACTAAGAAATTTAAATACTAGGGCAAATGTAAGAAAATACTGAAAACTTTCTTCATTCTTATTTTACCTTATCTGTATTAAGAAAACAAACAGGATTGTCTGGCTCAAACACTGCAGCCAGCCAGGGGTTATCAGAATAACTGGCAGAAAACTCCAGGCTCCGCTTGACGTCCTTGAAGTTGGGCAGGGTTATCACTGCATTGGCCACTCGGTCTGAACCACACTCCAGCTTCCCTTCGTATGTGAGCTTATTGCTTAAGGACATAATCTTACTGGAAGAAAGGCAAAACGCAACCTCAGTTTGGATGGCAATGTAAATGAACATGCAGAGCGCTGGGGGCTGTCTCAGCCGCACACACCTGTTCATTCTGTACTGCACTGTCAACTGCACAACGGCGTTCTTGTTCTGCTCCAGTCGCTTAAACAAGCTCTCGCTCATGCCCAGAGCTCTGCCAACAAAACACATTCAGGCTCATAAACATATCAGACTGTCCTGTTAAAAGAATCCAGATAATTATTTGTTGTTGTTGTTGCCGTTGTTTTGAGACAGGGTTTCTCTGTAGATTTGGAGGCTGTCCTGGAACTCTCTTTCAAGACCAGGCTGGCCTCGAACTCACAGAGATCTGCCTGCCTCTGCCTCCCGAATGCTGGGATTAAAGGCGTGAGCCACCATGCCCGGCCTCCAGATAATTCTTTAACTTTACTTATTAGTGTACTTCTGCATATGTGCTTTGCGCCCCCAATGAGGTATTCCTGTGGAGGTCTGAGGGCAGTTTCCTTTGGTGGCTCCCTCTTTCCAACTTTACTGAGTGAGGCTCCAGCGAACAAGCTTGGCTCCTCAGGCTTGGGAAAGTGCTTTTCCTGTTCAGTTACCTCACTGGTTCCCAAAACCCCAGCTTGAAACTAAAACTTGCTTTTATTTTAAGACGGGGTCAAGTATCCCAGGTGGGACCCCAAACTCAAAGGCAGCAGAGAATCTCCTTGAATTTCTAATCTTCCTGCTTCTATCTCCTTAGTGTTAGAATTACAGTGTTCGCCAAGCTTGGTTTATGTGCAGTGCTGGGGGTGGACCCCAAAGCTTTGTGCATGGCAGGCAAACAGTTTGAGAGAGCTATATCCCCAGCTCCTACAGTGAAAACTTCAATACTGGGTGGTGACAAAGGTCGGCAATCCCAACTCTCTAGAAGCTTCCTTCAAGCTTGGACAATATGGCAAAATCCAATCTATTAAAACAAAACTGAAGCCTGTGTGTGGGTGCACATCTTTAGTTCCAGCTCTTGGGAGGCAGATACAGGCAGATCTCTGAATTTGAGGCCAGCCTGAATTCTACACCAGCCAGGGATACATAGTGAGAACCTGTCTCAAAAACAAAACAAAATACTAAAATGAAATGTCTGCTGTTGCCATTGTTGTCAACTAAACACCCCGGGAATAGGGAACCTCGATGGAAGAATTGTCTCTATCAAATTAGCATGTAGGGATGTCTGTGGGGCATTTTCATGATTGCTAACTGACATGGGAGCAGGAGGGTTGAGCCCAGTATACCATCACTGGATGGGGGTTCTGGGCCATATAAGAAAGGCCTGGGACCAAGCCAATAAGCAGTGTTCCCCAGTAGTCTCTGCTTCAGTTCCTGACTTGACTTCCCTCAAGGATGGATAGTAATCTGTATGCCAAATAGAACACTTCCACCCCCAAGATGGTTTTGATCAGTGTTTGACACAGCAACAGAAGCAAGCAAGAGCATCTACCTACCTTGCCTCCCGGTTTAGAACCAGGGGAGGAAGCTGCTGATGGTCCCCCACCAATACAAATCTCTGAGAGAAAAAAAGGGGGCCCAGGCAAACGGGCTGACTAATTTGAGAGGCTTCATCCACAATACAAAAATCAAAGGTTTTCCGTGAAAATATTGGATGGTTTATTCCCATACAGGTTGTTGCAACTATCAGCTAAACATAAGTAGGAAAAAAACAGGTCCGTTAGTAGTCAAAGAAGGTACTTGGGTTTTCCCATTTTTTTAAAACTAGAAGATTAAAAAACCATGTCCCTCCAACAGCAAGAATTCTTCAATATTATTTAATCCCAAAACATTTATAGTTTGTTTGGTTGCTTGTTTGACTTTCGAGATAGGCTCTTGCTGCGTAGTTCAGGATCCCCCTGAACTTACTATGTAGCATAGAATGGCCTTAAACTGCTGGCCTTGAGGGAACCTCTAGCCTGAACCTTCAGAGTAGCTGAGATAATAAGCTCACACCATCACACCTGGTATTACTAACTCCCTTATTCTGCAAGAGGCCCTGTGAAGAAGACAAAAAGTCAGCTCACACAGAGGGAGACCAGGAAACCGTGTATGCAAAAAGAGGACCAGTACCTAACATGTGTAAAGTCCCCAAACTCAACGGCAAGCCAGGCATGGAGGCATAGGCCTACAACCCCAGTACTTAAGGGAGGCATTCAAGGGCAGGCTTGACTGCATAATGACTTCAAGGTGAGCCTGGTCTATAAGAGATCGTATCAAGGAGGGAGGGAAGGAGAGAGGGAGGGAGGGAAGGAAGGTAGGAAGGCAAACAAAAACTTTTGTGAAGACAGGTGGATCCCTGGGGCTCAATGGCCGGCCAGCCAGCCTAGACTACTTGACAACCCCCCGGGGACAAAGAGAAATCTTGTCTCAACAAAGAAAGGACAGCATCTGAAAAATAGCAGAGGTTGTCCTGTAATGCCTACATGCATGAGCATACACACACATTAGAATCAGACTTACATGACTGTTATAGAGTTCTTCTAGAAGGGCTAAGGACTTAATGGACCTTGATCGGCAAATCTCTTGCTCTGTAAACTTCTGGATATCTGCATGGACCTTATGAGACTGACCCAAGCGCAAAAATCTTATTTTAAACTTGGCTAACTTCAAGAGAATATTGTCAACAGCAGAATGTGTGTAGCTGGTCAACAGGACACTGAAGCCGCAGGCAGAGAGGATCCTTACCTAGAGATGGGAGACAGAGAAAAACATGGCTCTGAACCCAGGTAACTGGTAGCAGGCTTACAGTTTTCAGATAGACACAAAGTTCAGTAAGAGCTGAATCTGAGAGGCATTAGGTAACTTTTCTAAAGGATTATAAAACCAAAATTACCTATAAAAATTATACAGTATTCATTCTTTTGGTTTTTTTTTTTTTTTTTTTTTTTTTTTTTCGAGACAGGGTTTCTCTGTATTGCTTTGGAGCCTGTCCTGGAACTTGATCTGCAGACCAAGCTGGCCTCAAACTCATAGAGATCCGCCTGCCTTTGCCTCAGGAGTGCTGGAATTAAAGGAGTGTGCCACCAAAGCCCAGCTAATTGTTTATAACATCTTAAACTTATTTATTTCTGTGTAGCTATGCATGCTGTGTCACACAAATGAAGGTCAGAGGGCATCCTTCAGGAGTCTGGTTCTCTTCCTCTGCCAGATGGATCCTGGAACTGAATCCACGTCACCAGGCCCAGTAACAAGCACTTTTGTTTCTTGAGCCATCTTGCCAGCCCGAGGTATTTTTATTATGCTATTAATCATGTCAATCTCACAGTGATCCTCTACCTAGCCAAAGACCCGAGAGTGCTGTGGGCATAAGCCTATACCACCATGCCAAGTTAATTTATCATTTGTTTTGATGCGACAGGGTCTTACATGTATGTACCCTTGGCTTGTCTGGAACTCGCTATGTGGACCAAGCTGGACTTGAACTTACACATATCCATCTGACTGTCTCTGCCTCCAAGTGATGGGATTAAAGGGGTGAGCCATCACGCTTGGTAAAATCCAGCAGCTGTAAGATCAAGCATCACCTACTCAGGCAGGAAGAACCCAATACAAGCGGTTAGTTTCAGAGCTTACAAGAGCACATATCGTCGTCGTCTTTCCAGTCCCTGGCATCCCCACGACGAGCGTGTAGTCTTTTGACAGAAGAACTTTCTTCATTGCTTGCCTCTGAGGCTTATTCAAACCTGTATTTCAATTTCACAGAACAAAGGCAAGAATACTTACTTTCAGTGAACTCTCCCCCACCCCGAGGCAGCATTCTCTGGGTATAGCACTGGCATGCTCCACCACCACCGAGCAAACTTTGGTTTTCATACAGGCTCTTGTTATGGAGATGGTGGAACAGGCTGGCCCTGAAATGTCCACTTTCTTTGGCCTCTTGAGTGCTGGGATTGGTTGCACACTTTACCATGTCTGGCTCATAAAGTCACCTTTTATCATAAAGAGCAAGCTGGGGGTGGTGATAGTGCACATCTTAAGTCCCAGCACTCGGGAGGTAGAAGCAGGTGGATCTCTGTGAGTTCCAGGCCAGCCTGGTCTCCAGAGTGAGTTCCAGGACAGCCAGAGCTGTTACACAGAGAAACCCTGTCTAACAAAAAAAAAAAAAAAAAAACGGGGGGGGGGGGCAGGGGGAGGAAGAAAGAAAAAGCAAGAAGAGTATTTTGTTTTGTATTTATGAGTCAGGGTTTGTGTAGCTTTCGCTGTCCTAGAACAAGTTCTGGAGACCAGGCTGACCTCAAACTCAGATTCTTTTGCCTCCGCCTGAGATTAAAGGCATGTATCACAGATGGGCTCAGTGATTTTCTTTTTAAGACAAGGTCTATTATGTAGTCATGGTTGGACAGGAACTCATGAATTCAGCTGTTTCTACCTGCTAAATAGTCAAATTAATGCATTTTCAAATGCATGCAAATGTATTTATGTGTGTACATCCTGAGGCCCAAGGTTTATTAATACTGGGAGCTTTCCTTAGTCATGTTCTACCTTATTCATTGAAGCAGGTTAAACCTCAAACTCACCATTATGGGCCAGGATGGCTACCCAGCTTGCTCCAGGGATGCCCGGTCTGGCTGGCTGTCATGCCCAGCCAGCATTTATATGGGTGTTGGGGGCAAGTACTTTATCACACTGAGTCTCTCTCTACCTTTGTAATACTTACTTTGTAGCCGGGCGTGAAGTCGAGGCCAGCCTGGTCTCCAGAGCGAGTGCCAGGATAGGCTCCAAAGCTACACAGAGAAACCCTGTCTCAGAAAACCAAAAAAGAAAAGGAAAACCAAAACCAAAACTTACTGTGTATATGATGTGTATATAGGAATGTGTGCTAGCGCATGTGTGGGGGTCAGGGGACAATTTTCAGGAGCTGATGCTTTCCTTCCACCATTTTTGTTTTGTTTGGTTTTTCGAGACAGGGTTTCTGTGTAGTCCTGGCTGTCCTGGAACTGGCTTCGTAGACCAGGCTGGCCTCGAATTCACAGAGATCTGCCTGCCTCTGCCTCCCAAGTGCTCGGACTAAAGGCATGAGCCACCACCGCCTGGCTTCCTTCCACTGTTTTTGAGGCTGGGTTTCCCTTACTTTTGCCATGCAGCACACTCAAGGTTAGCTGGCTGGTCTAAGAGCTGCAGGCTGAGTCACCTGTTACCACCTTCTCATCTTACCACAGGAGTGCTGGATTACAGATGAAAGCTACTGCCTATTTTACAAATGGGTCTCATGGGTCAAACTCAGCAAGTGCATTTGCCCACTAAGCCATTTATAACTGCGTTTGTAATCAATTGCTAAGCAACTGGACACTAGGCATAATTTAACTTATAAAGAGAACCAAGAAAATCAAATCAAAATGCTGGCTCTGGCATACCCTTTAGAATGTTGGCCACGGTATCCTTCGCATCATGAGGGAGAACGGAACTGAGGTAGGGTACAAACTGAGGTTCCTTGAAATCAATGATTAATTCTCGAAGTCTTTTGCTGCAAAGAGAAACAGAAGCACTTTTACTAGTATCTGTAGAAAAGTGGGGAGAGATTCAGGCTCCTTCATCATTACCAACCTGATATTGGTGTTTTCCATCAATTTAGAGAGATTTCCTAATGGGGTATCTATCTCACAATTTTTTTCCTCACGGTCTAATCTGAACAATGTTGTATCTGGGAGTGTTGACAAGTTCCTAAAACAATAAAACAAATACACACAGATGTGGTCATTTCATACAGGCTGTGTAAGGAGCATACTGCTACTGGCTAAAAGTGTAAAAGAGCTGAGTGCAGGCTGTATGCCTGTAATCCTGGCTCTTGGAAGGTGGAAGCCTCAAGAGTTCAAGGAGCCTCAGAGTTCAAGGTCATGTCAGCTACACAAGTTCCAGGTCAACCTGTACCACACATGGAATCCCAAGCTCACACCCATATATACACACAAAGTAAATGTCAACGTTTATAGATAGACCAGGTATGCTGAGGCAGCTCTAATCACTTCCTTATATTGTACATTTCAGAACTGCCCCAAAGTCTCTAAAATCTCCATGTCATATTGCACCCCACCATCATGCCTTTCTGCAACATGTTCAGTCTTATGGAGGCTCCTCGTGCTGCCCGCTAACTAGCTCTCTCTGAATGGAGCATGCGATCATGGAGATTATTATTATTGTGTGTGTGTGAAGTGTGGGGCATATGTCACAGTCTGTGTGTGGAGGTGGGAAGATTACTTTTGTGGAGTGGTTCTCTCCCTTCTGTCTTTCTGTGGGTTCCTAAAATGAGGTCAGATTCCAGCGGCAAGCACATCCTCAACCATCTTGCCAGCCCCCACTGTCTTACTTGCTGATTTCAATGTACTAACAAGTGGTAAGGAGAGGTGGGAATGTAGCTTGGTGACCGTTTTTACCTATTGCCGGTGAGGCCCTGGCTTCAAACCTAAAACATGACAGAAAAAGAGCTGGAGAATGAGAACTGTTAAGAGAGGTTGGGTGTTGCCGGGTGTGGTGGTACACAGCTTCTACGCATAAAATAAAATTAAAAACAAAAAATGGCAAAAGAACACAATATGCTGGGGCAAAATTATAGTTACCAAAGACCTTATATTGAATCACTTTGTTTGAAATTTTTAAGAGGAAAACTCCCTGAGACAGGAAGCAGATGAGGAGCTTTGGAGGCTGAGATAGAAGGATTGACAGTATTCTTCAGTAGTATGGGCTGCATAGCAGATTCCAGGCTAATCTAGACTACACAGCAAGAGCTTATCTCAAAAGAAAAGAAAAATATGTGTAGCTGACAGTGGCTAGGGAGTGAAGGGAAAAGGGGATGAGTGCTATAGGGCACAGGTCTCTTTGGGGTTATGTAAAAGTCTAAAACTAGTGATGGCTGTTATTTCATTCGGTTAATTGACTTTCATGGGCCTGGTGCACGCCGGCAAGCACTCTGCCGCAGGGTTTCATCCCCAGCCCTTTGTGCACAGCTCTGACTATTATGATTAATCACACTACCACGCAGCATAAATGGATGAAAACGTGACCTGAATTCCACACTGGTAAAGCTGTTGCCCAAAGAAGCGCTTTATTACCTGTCTAGCAAGCAGGTTACTGCTACCTCGTTAATCTCCTTTAGGTAGCCCTTAGACAAAGCGAACAGTTTTCTGTCTTCTCCACTTAAAATAATCCTGTCACCTGCCATCAGATTGGTGGCTGGCATGGCACCATTTTTCCGATGAAAGTTATGTAAGTACTGTCCATCACAAACTCTCCTCACAGGCTCCGTCTGGACCAGGTTCCCAATGCAGTTGCCAACCTCCTCCCTACAAAAGAATGAGGAAAAGTGCCCACTGACATTGTGTGTGTGTGTGTGTGTGTGTGTATATGTTGTGGTTGTAGTTTTTTCCTACAATTTGTTTGTTTATATAGCTCATGAAAACTTAGAAAAAAAATTTGCTGTTTGTTTTTTTTTTTTTTTTTTTTTTCTGAGACAGGGTTTCTCTGTGTAGCTTTGGAGCCTATCCTGGCACTCACTCTGGAGACCAGACTGGCCTCGAACTCACAGAGATTCGCCTGCCTCTGCCTCCCAAGCGCTGGGATTAAAGGCGTGGGCCACCAAACGCCTAGCTTAAAATTTGCTAATTGTTGTGATGAGTGTGTGCACATCTGAGCAGACCTGCTTCTGTGAAGGTCAGGGGACAACTCCCAGGAGGTAGTTCTTCCCTTCCACAGTATGAATCCCAGGGATTAAACTTAGATCATCAAGCCTAGTTGTGCGTGCATTTACTCCCTGAGCAACCTTGCTGGCCTGTGGCCCCTGGAAATCCATGCTACCACATCTGTCCTTTTAAAAAAATTTTTTTTTTTTTTTTGGTGCCAGGTGGTGGTGGTGTACTCCTTTAATCCCAGCACAGGGAGGCAGAGGCAGGAGGATCTCTGTGAGATTGAGGCCAGCTTGGTCTCCAGCCTCCCCTGCACTGGGATTACTTTTGACATGGGTACAGGGGATTAAAACTCGGGTCTGTAATGCAAGCACTTTACTGAGTCCTCATGAAACCGTGACTTTAACATACTACACAACCTCTACTGTCATGACTTCCAAATGCTACACTATATCAGCCACCACTGCTATGTATTCAGTGGGTACCTACATTTTGGGAGCAGGCATTAACCAGATATTCTGATGACTCTTCCTATTGTCTTTAGATTGTGACTCCAAGGTTAACATGAGACACCACAGACTGAAATACTTCAAGTGGGTTGGCTTCAGATGCCGTGTTTCTTCATGGATTTTGGACAGCATGCCCTCTGGGACGGAAGTGTCATCCACCTGTTCTTCAACTGCTCTAAATAAAAAGTTCCAATTAGAGTCAAACATACATTTCCCCAGCAGGCTGTGAAATAAGGGTTTCCTAAACTGAGCGCGCACGCACGCACACACGCACGCACACACACACGGCAGCATGTTTACCTGCTATAAAGAGCACAATTGCCCATCTGTGAACAGTATTTACAAGTTTTCTCTTCCTCGATTATTTGTGGCAAGGGAGAAAGCCGTGTCTCCTCTCCAGAAGCAGTTCTGCTCACACGGTGCAGCAGAGAGAATGCCAGCTGGTCCCTGAGCTTCAGCAGTTCTAGAGACAGGCAAAATTGGCTTTTCAGAATGAAGCAGAGTTTCTACCAGTAAAAGCTTCAGACTTAAAAACAAGGTATAAGTAAAGAATGTGGCATCTGCCTCTCTATCGGAGTTAACCAGTTGCCCACTTCAAGGCTTGCAACACAAGGGCTTGAAACAACCTCCTCTCATACCTACTAAGCACTGTGAGTGGAGGGCTCTCTAGCAGGCCCAGGCACTGCAGACAGGTTTTGTCTTTTCCGTTCCCTCTCCTCTGCTAAACCATTACATTACATTCCTAAAGCTAGGCCCCAAGGTCCATTCTCTTATTTGGCCACTGACTCATTCATTCCTGAGGCTAAACACCACGATCCAGCAATCAAAATTCATTACTGGCTAACCTGTCCAATCAGGACTTACCAACTCACCCAAGCGCAGATTTCCCCCCCTTTTTCTTCTCTCCTTAAGAACTACTCCTGCAAAATTACCTGCTGCCTGCCTTTGCTCAATCCGAGGGACACCATCCCTCCTCCACGCCCATCCAGGGTATAAATCTCTTTTATGCTCAGAATCTAGTGTCTGAGAGTGCCACCTCCCCCTCCCAGTGAAACCTGCCTGCTCCAAATGCTAGAATACTGGGAATACTGGAATTAAAGGCATGCTCAGCTTAAAATTCTTAAAAAAAAAAAAAAAAAAAAAGAAAGAAAGAAAGAAAGGAAAGAAAAACGAACTAACAGAAAAGAAACAGACCAGTGAGATGGCTAAGCAGGTTGGGGAGCTTTCAGGCTGGCAAACCTGAAGACATGAGTTCAATCCCTGGAACCCACATAAAGGTGGAAGGAGAGAACGACTTCTACAAAGTTGTTCTTCAACCTCTATCCCTGAACTCCTCCCATGGATAATAAATAAAAATAAATAGTAATTATATAAAATATATAACTACAAATCTCAACCTGACGTATGCTCTAGCAAGTAACAGAAAAGGGATAGTACAGGGCCAGAGAAGCCAAGCAGTTCGACCTCTTTTGTCCAGACGGTTGGCGGGCACAGGGTACATCTGCCCGGTCTTGAGGTAGAGAAGCCAGCCAGCCTCGGGGTCGTCTCGTCTCTCCTGGCTTAGCAGTGTGTACAGGACCACCTGTGTAAGACAGACTGTCAAAAAGACAAACTGTGACTTGCTCTCTCCCTACATCATCTAGAAGAGGCACATATGGAAAAGTCGGCGGCACAACTCCCACTGTGTGAATGGTACAAGCCAACTTGGTGAAGGTGACAGACCAAATTCAATGTCAATCACTTAATCTGTACCAAACAGACAGTACATGCTGTGCAGTTTTACACTCCCCCTGACAGTAAAGAAATGAAGTGAACTGGGAGGTGGGGGCACGGCTCAGCAGCAGAGCGCCTGCTTCAAAAACAGGGAAACAGAGAGGGAGGGAGAAAAAGCTTTTCTCAGGTCAACAGCTAAATTAAAAAACTAATAATAAAAAAATGTTTCACATTTCCTTTACAGGTTATTTCCTGACTTAAACAAACGAACCCTTTAAAATACCGTTTACATTGTAGTCACCATGGCAATCCAACAAAACTAACAGGGTGACTTTCCTAAAGCAGGAACTCGTTACCTGCCTGAGGGTGAAAATTACCTGTGTCCTGGAGAGGAAAGCACTAAATCTGTGCTTCAGCCTGTAGTGGTGGTGCACACCTTCAATCCCAGCATTCAGGAAGCAGAGGCAGAGGCAAAGGCAGAGGAGGCAGAGGCAGAGGCAGAGGCAGAGGAGGCAGAGGCAGAGGAGGCAGAGGCAGAGGCAGAGGCAGAGGCAGAGGCAGAGGCAGAGGCAGAGGCAGAGGCAGATGGATCTCTGAGTACCAGGATAGCTCCAGAATAGCCAGAACTAGAGACTTGTTTAAAAGAGCCAACGGGTGAAAAATAATTTGGCAAGGACTGGAGAAGGTGACTGAGCAGTTAAGAGTATAGACTGCAGCAGGGCAGTGGTGACGCACACCTTTGCTCCCAGCACTTGGGAGGTAGATCTCTGAGTTTAAGACCAGCCTGGTCTACAGAGAGAGATCCAGGATAGCTAAGGCTGTTGTACAGGGCTGTTACTCTGTCTCTACAAACAGAAGAAAGAAACAAATAAAGAAAGAAACAAATAACGAAAGAAAGAAAGAAAGAAAGAAAGAAAGAAAGAAAGGAAGAAAGGGAGAAAGAGTGCCGACTACTCTTCCAGAGGACCCAGGTCCAGGTTCAAATCAAGCACCTACATGACCACTCACATTTTAGCTCCAGTTCCAAGGGATTTGGTGCCCTTTTCTGGTGTTCATGGGAACCAGGCACACACATGGTACATAGGCATATGCAAAACACCCATACACATAAAATAAAATCATATAAGGTTGCACACACCTGACTCTCAAGAGTTGATCCCCTCCTTCTTCCCTGGGGTCTGGGTATTGAACTCTGGCTGTCAGGCTTGAACACATGTGCTTTCCCCACTGTGCCATTTTGCCAGCCCCAAACAGCTCTTACTTCATCTCAGATAAAAACCAAAACAATCAAGGCTGGAGAGATGCCTCAGTAGTTAAAGAGGCACAGTCTGCTCTTACAGAAGACACGGGTTCAATTCCCAATACTCAACATGGTAGCTAACAACCGTGCTACTCCAGTTCCAAGAAATCTGGCTCCCATCACACAGATAGACATGCAGGTAAAACACCAAAGTTAAAAAATTAAAACATAACCAAGCCAGGCATGGCAATGCATGCTTTTAACCACAACATTTGGGAGGCAGAAGCAAAAGGATCTCCATGAGTTCCAGGCCAGCCTGGTGTACATGGTGAGTTACAGGACAGCTAAAACTAAATAGAGAGACTCTGTCTCAAAAAATCAGAAACCATATGGAAGCTGAAAAGAGTTGATGGACTAGGGTTGAAAGAAATGGCACCTAGGTAATGTCCTAGGTAAACATTACACAGATATTGTTCCATGGTCAGTGAGGCATATGAAACACTAAGTCTGCTTTGAGTAAGCCAATGTACTTGGTAGAATTTCCAAATATACTTAGTTCCCCCACATATAGGAATAAGAATTTGGTTTTAGAAACAGCATTCACTTCTTCCCTTTTCTTGTTATCTGCCTGGGCAGCTAGTTTAGCATCGTAAGGGCCTGAATGGCTCCTAAGTCCAGCTGTTTTCATTTTTTTAAATGTATGTTTTTATGTGTATGGATGCACTGCCTGCATGTATGTCTGTGCACCATACAGGTGGCTGAAGAGGCTAGACAAGACTGCTGGACCCCTGGAACTCCAGATACAGGAAGCTGTGAGCCATGTGGGTACTGGGAATCAAACTTAGGTGCTCTGCAAGAGCAGCCAGCCCTCTTAACTGCAGAGCAGTCTCCCCAGCCCCAAGGTCAGCTCTTATACTAATCTGCTTAGGAAAATTTTCTACTGGGTATGTAAATACTGATAAAACAAGCCAAGTGTGCTGAATTCCAATTACCAATTAAAAAGTGCAACATGAAACAAAAACACTACCTGAATTGAATGAAGGTAAGACAACAAGAGTGCATGCTTAAAGACCCTAGACCCTACACTTGTTTAAGATTCATACCTGACTTCGGTGTTCAATAGAATTTGATTCTTTGCCAGTTTTAAGCTCCAGAGGCATTATCTTATATTTTGTTTTATAATCTCGATGTATTTTGACACCGACTGTGACATCTATTTTGCCCTTCAATCCAAACCTAGGGGACCAGATGCTTTCTTCAATATCCAGTGACTTTATTACTTCAATGTTACAAGATGAATTTCTGTTACTACCATCACTTGGCCTAAAAAGAAAACACAGAATGCTTAACTAGAACATACCTCACTCTACTCCTGCAGCACTGACGACCACACAAGATCTCTTCTTGCTGATGGAAGTTTTGTCACTGTTATATTCTGAACTGTTGTACTATTGGCATCACGAGAAAGAAAAGTTGCCACATTCTTTGGCAAGTGACTGACTGATCTGAATCAGGCAACACACCGATGCTCAAGCTGCTGCCACCAGCCCTGTGGCTGTAACAACTGTCAAAGAATTACTGTGGTGTAAGGAGGTGTTTTCTAAAAATCATTTTAAGGTTTTATATGGTGGTGCCTGCTGTTAATCCCAGCACTCCAGACATAGAGGCAGCAGATCTGCTGGTTCAAGGTTAGCCTGGTCTACACGGTAAGTTCCAGGCCAGCCAAGACCATGTCACAGAAGAAAAAATTCATTAGGCCGGACAGTGGTGGTACAAGCCTTTAGTCCCAGCACTCGGGAGGCAGAGGCAGGCAGATCTCTGTGAGTTCGAGATCAGTCTGGTCTACAACAGCTAGTTCCAGGACAGCCTCCAAAGTCACAGAGAAGCTCTGCCTGGACACCCCCCTCCACAAAAAAAAAAAAAAAAAAAATTGTTCATAAAAGGTGAGGCAAGGGGCTGGAGAGATGGCTCAGAGGTTAAGAGCATTGACTGACTGCTTTTCCAGAGGTCCCAAATTCAATTCCCAGCAACTACATGGTGGCTCACAACCATCTATAATGAGATCTGGTGCCCTCTTCTGGTGTGTAGGAATACATGGAGGCAGAATATTATATACATGATAGATCTTTTTAAAAAAAGTGAGGCAAATTAAAGCTATTCTCACAGTGAAAGTGCTTATGAAATGATAGTGACTAGCATTAAAATGAGAATAAAATTCTTTATTCATTAGATCTTTCTCATCATGGAAAGATATTGTAGATAAAAATTTGTAAATAACAGTAACAAGATGAAAAATTATAGAAGCTTAACCTTTAAACCAGGCTTACTGGTACACACCTTTCATTCCGGCACTCAGGAGGCAAAGGCAAATGGATCTCTATGAGTTTGAGGCCAGCATGGTCTACACAGGACAGCCAGGACTATTCCAGAGACAAACCCTGTCTCAAAAAAACCAAAACAAACAAAACTTCGAATAAACAGGCATGAAGGAATCCTTTCTAAAAATCTGAACACCACATAAACAAAATCCACTTCTTACAGAGAAAGCTGCATTTGAGGAAATTCCGTGGGAGGGCCCTTCCGCATGAAGTCCTCAGCCCACTTAGAAAAGGAGGGGAGATACTCCTCAACTTCACATTTCATTTCATCTGGGCTCAGATTTAATCGATACCTGAAAAATAAAAGGGGGGGGTTGGGTAAGAAAACATAAATAAAAGAAATATAAATGAGGCTGGGAATTGGTGGCGCACACCTTTAATCCCAGCACTCAGGAGGATCTCTGTGAGTAAGAGGCCAGCCTGGTCTACAAAATGAGTTCTAGGACAGCCTCCACAGCCATAGAGAAACCCTGTCTCACCCCCCCCCACACACAAACACAAAAGATGTAGAGTATCAGCTACTACTCCAGCACCATGTCTGCCCGGCATGGCGCCATGCAACCGTCATTATAATGGACTGAACCTCTGAAACTGTAAGCCACCCCGATTATAAGAAGTTCTGAGCAACCACATGGTGGCTCACAACCATCTGTAATGAGATCTGGTGCCCTCTTCTGGTGTGCAGATATACATGGAAGCAGAATGTTGTATACATAATAAAAAAGTAAATAAATAAATAAGTAAAATCTAAAAGAAAAGAAAAAAAAAAGAAGTCTGAGGTCATGGTGTCTCTTCACAGCAACAGAAACCCTAACTAAGACAAAGCTAGAGACCAGCCCAAGCTAACAGCAAGATCCTATCTCAAACAGTGGGGTGGGTGTAGGGGATAGGGAGATGGCTCAGTCAGTAAAGTATTTGCCCCAAAACCTGAGGGTCTGAGTTTGGATCTCTGGAGCACAACTGATCAGTCAGCCTAGCCAAATCCTATAGCTCCAGACATTGTCTCAAAAAATAAAGTGGAAGCTAGACGTGGCATGTATAACTTTAGTCCCAACAATCAGGAGGCAGCATCCTTAGAGGCCGGAAATGGGTATTGGATCCCTTGGAGCTGTAGTTAGACAGATACGGGTGCTGGGAACCAAACTCTAACACCTGCAAGAGCAGGAAGTGTTTGTAACTACTAAGCTCTCCAGCCCTCTATTTCCTCACTTAGCATTACTATCACTATTATTGAGACAGGGTCTCACTGTACAGCCTTGGCTGATTTAGAAGTCAATATTTAGTCCAGGCTGACCTCAGAATTTTAGAGATCTGCCTGCCTCTGCCCTCCCACCCCCAAACAGGACAATCTTTGTGTCAGGAGCCACAAAAATCTGCAAAGATATCACCTTTTCCAGACTTATCAAGTCATCATACTGGCAAGGCTGGATGTGAATGCTCCCTCTACCTGCTTCCAAACCCATACAGTACTCATTATGTCCATTTCTGGGGACAGCTGAGGAATCTATGTATCAGACTCCGTCCTTGACCATGTATGTGTGCGGTGTTTCAGTGATGTTACCCAAGATTCCCTGTGGCCCAGAGACACCACTACAGGGTACTGTGAAGAGGATGACTGAACTTTGGCTTTGCTAACTCATTATCAAAGGATCTCCTCCAGAAACCTGAATTCTAGGCAAAGAGTTAGTTACAGGATGAGACTGCCTCTGCAGTTCTTCGCAGTTACTTACATTTCCTTCAAATGCCTTACTTCTTGGAGAGTTTGGAAAGCAAGCTCCGGCAGCTTTTCTGGGGCAAAGCTCTCACTTATGGCTTTTTGAAAGACTTCATGGAGAATCGTACCAACCAGCATTTGGCGAGTGGCTGGATCAGAGACCTATTTAAAACAAGTCATTAGCACATCTCATGCCACAACACTTTAACACAATGATTATACAAGATGAAGCCAACATGAACTGAGACAAATGTTGGTTTCATAGTGATTTTCCGGTTTTTTTTATTTTTATTTTTTTCAGAATGGAAATAATGATTTCAAAAGACTTACTCGAAAGTTGAGATAATTATAAATAGAAGAAAATTGAAGGCATTTAATTCTCTCCACCAGAATGAAATGTTTGTGGGGTGTGGTAGCCACAGTATTACCTCTACCTCTAAGCCAAGATAGACCACAGTGAGCCACAGCCTAGATTGCCGAAATAGCAAGACTCTGCCTCAGGGGAGAGAACAGTGGTTAGGGGTAGCAAAGAGTTGCCAGTGAGCTACCTTTGGGGCTCACAATCTCAGGGGATTCAATGCCCTCTTCTAACCTCCAGGGGCTCCATGTACAAAACTGGTGTACAGACAAACATGAAGAGAAAACACCCACACTCATAGGAAAATGAATAAAACCACAAAAACCTTTGCTAATATAATCATCATTCACTATGAAAAACCCCAAGATATTTTCAAAGACTTAATATTTTTAGAGTCCTCTATTACTTAATAATCTACCCCCGCCCCCAAAAAGGTGGCCAGGTGGTGGTGGCACATGCCTTTAATCCTAGCACTTGGGAGGCAGAGGTAGGTGGATCTCAGTGAGTTCAAGGCCAGCCTGGTCTACAGAGCAAGTTCCAAGACAGCCAGACTGTTACACACAGAAACCCTGTCTCTAAAATAATTAATTTTTTTTTTTTTAAAAAGACATGGATCATAAACTCATGCAAGAAAAGACATTAATTCAGGTTTAGCAAGAAGGTTCAGCTAGTAAAAATGCTGACCCACAAACCTACTGACACAAGTTCAATTCCTGGAACTCACATCATAAACATCTTTTAATCCCAGCACTCAGGAGGCAGAGGCTGTGAGTTCAAGGCCAGCCTGGTCTTCAGAGTGAGTTCTAGGACAGCCAGGGCTACACAGAGAAACCGTCACAAAAACAAACAAAAAATAACCAGATGCAAGGTAGTGCAGGCAGTACCTGGCTTTAATCCCAATGTTTGAGAGGCAGAGCATGTGGACCTCTGTGAGGATTGGGCCAGCCTGATTTACATAGAGTTCCAGACTACCTATGAACTCACAGCACTGTGGCTGCTTGCACAAGATCAAGCCAGTTAACATTCAAGCATGGAGGTGTGTTAGCTCCAAAGACCCCAAAATGGCAGTGCCACTGACAATGTCTAAATTGGTCTGGACTCAGCTCAGGCTGGACTCTGACCAGGTAAATAGAGGGTTGCTAGCAGATAAACAAAAGCCTGAAGTCAGCATTCCTCAAAAACTTGTAGCTACTATCAACACATACCAATAACACATACCAAAGTCACCAGGTAGCTCCCAGGCTCTTCTGTCTCATAAACTGCCCCTGACACACACTCTAACTTTTAGGTTGTTCCTGTGCATACACGCTTCCTCCTGCCCCGATACCTGTCTCTTTAGAACTAGCAAGACTTTCCCAGCCTTTTGCTACTCTTCTTGCTCACCCGACCCTCAGAACCATCCTCCAAGATAGCTAAGGCAGCTTTGAATATGCCCCAAATAACCCCTTCTTTCAACCCATGGAGTCCAGTTCAGTGGTTTCTCTGCGCCCTTGCTTTAGAGGTGGCTGGAGCTCACCAGCCCCTCCCCCTAGCTGGGAAGACATTGACAGGTGATGGCTTCTGGGGGAGGGAAAGTCAGTTTTCCTTAGTGGTGTGGTCCTCAGTAGACTGACTAAGTCCACTGATGGTTTTGCACCCATGGTTATAAGGACAGGAGAGCACAAACTGAACTTGGTGGGCCATTACAAGAAAAAGAAAAAGAAAAAAAAAAAAAAACAACACAAGGTGAGGGGATTGAAATAGATCAGGGAGAAGTAAAGATGATCAAAATAGATTGCATGAAATCCTCAAAGAATTAATAAACACGTACCTTTAAAGGCAGAGCCTTATAGAGCAGCAGACGAGCAGCTTCATGGGTCTGCCTATTTCTCTGAATTACTCACAGAAAAGTAACTTTTCCTTTTCTTCTTTTTTTTTTTTTTGCTTTTGGGTATTTTGTTTGTTTTTTTAGACAGGTTTTCTCTCTGTGTGTGTGTAGCCCTGGCTGTCCTGAAACTATGTAGACCAGGCTGTCTTCAAACTCAGAGATCCCCCCTGCCTTCAGAGTGCTGGGATCAGAGGCGTGCACCACCATTACCTGGCTCTTTTCTTCTTTCTACCTCTTTCTTATCATGCTTTTTGTAACACTTTGGGCTTCACTATTTTCCTAAAGTTCTTTACCCCATCTTGTGGTTGCTTGGATCCCATGTAGTTGACTTCCATGGTGGCCTAACTCAAGCATTGTGCCCCCGCTTCCCCACAGCTACTCAGATTACAGCTTGCCTCCCTTAGATTTTCTATCAAATCTAAGAAAACTGGAAGAAGAAGAAGAGGAAGAGGAGGAAGAAGAAGGAGGAGGAGAAGGAGAAGAAGAAGAAGAAGAAGAAGAAGAAGAAGAAGAAGAAGAAGAAGAAGAAGAAGAAGAAGGGAGCTGGACACAGTCATGAACTCTCAGAGATAAGCACTGCTATTAAATACTAAGTAAAATTCAGTGCAAAGGACCAGATACCTGGTGTAAAGCACAACATTGCAATCACCAGTTATGTGACTCTGGGCAAATCACACAACTGCCCCCAGGTGAGGACCGAACGACTAATGAGTGTGAAGGACTCCTTAGGAGCTGAAGCATAGCCCAGGGGCAGAGCAAGGCCTTGGCTCCCACCCTCAGCACAGCAGAGGAAAGCACTCAGGACTGAAGTCACTTACCCTGAAAGTCTCGCTCAGGACAGCTCTTCTCATACACCGAATACTACTGGCGACACTTGTGCCAGAGATCAGAATGTCTGGGTACAGAATAAAATATCCAAAGTCGTCATCTATTATCCACATGTCAGATGCGCAGTTTCCCTCTAAATGAATGATGTCCCCGGGCTCTACTGGTACCGAACACCTGAAAAAAGGCAAGGTCGAAGCAGAAATTTATAATCCAGGTTCCCACAGTTAAACACTCCCAGAAGCACCGAGTATTTTATCTCAAGAATAAATATTTCTAAACCTCTGGGTCTTAAATTTCATTTAAGTAATGGGGAGGGACTAAAGAGACAGCTCTATGTTTAAGTAAGAGTAATACCTGCCCTTGCAGAGGACCCTAGTTCAGTTCCCAGTGTCCACATTACGGCTCCCAACTGTCTATAACTCCAAGTCCAGGGGATCTAAAACCCTCTTCTGGCCTCCAAAGGCACAGGCACACAAATGGTGTATGAACATACATACATGCAGACAGTCACACAATAAAGTTTTTTTTTAATTTCAAAATAAAAAATTTAAAAAATCAAATCAAATTGTCAGTTTGGAGCACAAAGGAACTAAGATGCTGGATCGAAGGCCACACTTTCAATAAGCCAACAACAACAACAAAATAACAACAACAAAAAATACCCTCATTTCTTAAAATTTTTATTATCATTTTATTTAGGCTTATATGCATGTGCCCACATGGGCAGTGGTGACCAGAGGAAAGTCTCCTATCCCTGCAGTTACAGGCAGTTGTGAGCTGCACTGGGAACCAAACCCAGGGCCTCTGCAAGATCATCAAATGCCCTTAGCCATTGATCTATCTCTCACACCTTTTCCACTCCCTTAAGAATTATTCTTTGCCCTTTTTAACATATTTATTTTGTGTGTACGTGTTGGAGGGGGAGAATCTGTCAGTCCTCTTCTTCCACTATGTGGGTCCCAGGCATCAAACTCTGGCTGTCAGTTTTGGTGGCAGGCACTGTTACTCTTGAACTACCCTCCACCTCCTTTTAAACAATTAATCCACACAAGACATTTGACAGGCTGTCATGTGATACCCTAGTGTTGGCTGGACTGGAGCTCCCAGGGATCCCAGCATGTGGAGATGAGTAGGGAGAGGCAAGATGTAATCGGCTCAACTACATTCTAGACTATGTGAGACCCTGTTTCAGAAAGCAGACCACCCAACCACTGCTAAAAGTCAAGTGCCAGTCACCAGCCATTCCTCAGGATACACAGCTCTTTGTGGTCTTGCTCCAGAGATGCAGTGATGACCAGGTGTTTTTCTTCATCTCCTCTTTCATTCTGTACAGTCTCGACAGCTAGCACCAGGTATCGGTTATCCTCTCCTTGGCTCAGAACTGTCTTAGGAAAGAAAGCTTCCACCTTCTTCTGAAGTCTAAAACAGAAACATAAAAACTATCCTATCAGAGCTGATTGATTGGACTACCCGGAAGCCAATACTCCAGTTTCTTTCTTTCTTTTTTTTTTAAATTTCCTTTCGAGACAGGGTTTCTCTGTGTTGTTTTGGAGCCTGTCCTGGCACTCACTCTGTAGACCAGGCTGGCCTCAAACTCACAGAAATCCGCCTGCCTCTGCCTCCCGAGTGCTGGGATTAAAGGCGTGAGCCACCAAGGTTCTAGTTCTTTTAGATTTCTTTTTTCCTGAAAACCTCAAGCCGAACAAAAACATGGGGGTGAGGGGGTTGTTTCCTGTTATAAAGACTGGGGCTGAGGCTTGGTTGGTAGAGTGCTTGCCAAACATGTACAAAGCCCAGGAGTCAATCTGATCCCTGGCAATGCATAAGCTAGATGTCTGAGTGTGGTGGCTCATGCCTGCAATCCCAGCACTTGGGAAGACAAGACAGGAGAGCCAGGTTGTTCTTAGATACGTAGAGAGTTTGGGATAACCTGGACTACACGAAGCACCATTTTAAAAAAGTGACTCCTCTCCTTGTGAAACATACATAAAAAGCCAGGAGGTGTTGGCGTATGCCTTTAAACTCAGCACTCAAGAGGCAGAGGCAAGTAGATTTTTTTTCCAATGAACTGATATACTGGGCAGGACAAAGTTCAGTGGCACAGCACTGTGTCTCATCCCCATTATTGCTTGAAAGAGAGAGAAGAGGGAGGGGGGTTGGGGAAAGCAGCATGGGAGGTTCACTACAACTCCTGCTAGGAGCTGCCAATCATATTAATCTTTACAGCATTAGAGGACTTAGGTCTACTGCATTCCGGGTGTTGGTTCCCCCAGCACCACTAAAGAAATCTAGTCCAGCATACTACAAAGGCAAGAAGAGGTCCTAGCCTCCCTCCCTCTCCCTGTAAAGAAAGCAAACTCCCCAACGATTTCCAGAAAAGGGTCTCTCTGTTCATTCGTAGGCTGGGCTCAACTGTGAGTCTCAAGCACTCCAAGGCCCCTTGACTATCTGGATTCATTAACAAGTCACCCGCTCTCTCCAGTTAAAACATCAAATGCTGTTATCAGGTATGCTGGCACACACCTTTGATCCCAGCACTCTGCAGGCAGAGGCAAGAGGATCTCTGTGCATTCAAAGCCAGCCTGATCTACAGAGCAAGTTCCAGGACAGCCCAGGACTAAGTAGTAGAGACCGTGTTTCAATAAAGCAGTAAGTGAATGAATGAATGCCTTCCTTTTTCCCCTACCAACCACTTCAGCTGGCTGCACAGGACATTGTTCTGTAAATGTATCAATCACCACCCCTACTTAGCCTCACACAGTTTCCTGAGGTAGGCCCTGACACCTACAGGAGCTCTTACAAGGCCAGATGGCACAGTGGTTAAGAATATGCATTGTTCTCGCAGAGGACCTGAATTCAATTCCCAGAACCCGCACCAGGCAGCTCACAACTGCTTGTAACTCCAGCTCCGGGAGATGCCTCTAAAATCAGATCCATGCACATAAACACGTAAATTAATAATATGACTGGGCTGGCAAGACCGGAGTTCGCTCCCGCGGCCCCACGTGAAAGGAAAGAACTCCCACAGGTGCTCCTCTGACCGCCACAAGCGGGTCCACACACGCAAATAAAATAAATAAATAAATAAAAATGCAACGTATTAATGACACTGGTGAGCTGCTGAGCGGAAAACAGCGAGCTCAAGGCCAGCCTGGGTTACACAAGACCAGGTTCTAACTGAACAGTCAAAGAGGCAAACCCTCCGACTAAAGCCAGAAAAGACTGCGTCGGTACCGCCCGCGTTCAGGATAGACGGCG
>NW_023276806.1:273918126-273960492 GCF_003668045.3 Cricetulus griseus
CACACACACACACACACGAGCTTCCAGTACACCTGGCTTCTTTCCACTCCCTATAATGCCAGATGGCTCAGTGAGTTCCACATGTGCCCCGAGTACACACACACACACACACACACACACACACACACACGAGCTTCCAGTACACCTGGCTTCTTTCCACTCCCTATAATGCCAGATGGCTCAGTGAGTTCCACATGTGCCCCGAGTATACACACACACACACACACGAGCTTCCAGTACACCTGGCTTCTTTCCACTCCCTATAATGCCAGATCCAGAGGATCTGATACCCTCTGGCCTCCAAAGGCACTCATGCACACAGTGCACACACATCTTTTAAAATAAGATATTTTGAAATTTTAACATTCTTCCGTTCTGATTCCAGAACACGTGTGTGCACACCTGTATGTGTGCAAGTGTGGGGAGACCAGCTGTTCAACACTCAGCACCTCCTATGGCTCTTCACCTATTTTATTAGACAGGGTCTTTAACTAACCCTAGCTATTGTGTGGGAGGTAGGAATCTGAAAGTGAGTTACATAGCTGTTTGTATGTCACCTGAACCATCTCCCCAGCCCTCTCATTCTGATATTTTATATTTAACACTTTTCCTTCAATAATGCAAACATTTAAAGCCAAGCTGCAGTGGTGTATGCCTTTAACCCCAACACTCAGGAGGCAGAAGCCGGCAGATCTCTGTGAATTTGAGGCCATCCTAGTATACAGAGTGAGTTCCAAGACAGCCAGGGCTACACCGAGAAACCCTGTCTCAAAAACAAAATAATGATGATGATGCAAACATTTAAAAAGAAAGGTATCAGCCTCATTTGATGGCACATATCTAAAGCCCCAGCACAGGAGAGACTGAGGCAGGAAGATTTTGAGTTTCAGGCCACGTTGGGTTACATAAAGAGACTGGCTAGAGAGATGGTTCAATAGGTAAGAATAATGGTTGCTCTGCCAGGACTCCAGTTGGATTCCCAGCACCCATATGGCAGCTCATAAGAATCTGTAACTCAAAAAAAGAAAAGAAAAAAAATCTGTAACTCCAGTTCCTGGTGTCTCCTATGTCTTACCTCTGGCCTCCTTGGGTAAACCAGGCATGTGTGTAGGACACAGACATACATGCTAGCAAAACACTCATTCACATAAAATAATATTAAATTAGAAAAAATAAAACTAATAAATAGGGCCGGCTAAGAACACAGTTCAGTGGCAAAGTGTTTACCTAGCATGTACAAAGCCTTCAGGTTGACCTCAGGTTCTGCAGATGATAAATAAATAAACCATCAAAACAAGGATAAAAAAATTACTTTTAATATCTTACGGATTTTATAACAGACATAGAATGCAATTTCTTACTTTAAAAATATTTTCAGTTCTCTTTTATTGATAATATAACTGAGATATTTATTTTATAGGTTTAAATTACCTTAAGATTGAATGGAATAATTAGCTACAGTATGGTCCAGAAATTAAAAATATACAAAAGAGCTTTATAAACAGATTTATCCCCACTCCTGGTACACTTAAAGTCACAAAGTACAGGTTCATTTTTAAAGATAATAAAAATGAAACAAATGCATCCAATTTTTACCAAGATATGACAAGAAATCTTTACAGGCAAAAAAAAAAAAGAAGCAGAAATAACATTAGCAGCTTAGATTTAATGTCTTAAAAATCACATCAATTCTACAAATCACTACCTCTAAAGACAGAGGGTCTACCAGTTCTACTCCATGTGCCATGCTTACGACAACAGAGAAAAAGTGCTCTAACAAAATGATCAGACTCCTTATATTCTAAACAACCTTCTTTAAAATGTAACAACCAAAGCATGTTTTATATTTACACTCAGGAGTATAACACATAAACTTACTTTACATGGAAGAACTTGTATCTCGATATAATATCTTAGAAACAATGCTTCACTTATATTCATGGTCCACTTAAATTTTCTAGTTACACATCAAGTGGTTTAAGACAAAAATCTACAATGTTAGTCTCCTTTTAATAGCAGAGATATTTCATTTTCATTATTACTACCTTTGGGAAATACAGTGGCTTTTTAAATCATGAAAATCAAAGTACCCGGTAATAGCATTTGAATAGAACCTGATTAAGTCTCTACTTTTTTAAAAACAATACTAATTTTATTGAGAAATGAAGAGAGCTGAGGATGCAGCTCAGTCGTAGGTACACCACATGTCTGGGATGTATAAGGTCCTAGATTGATCCCCCAAAAAAGAAAAATAAAAATAAAAACTTTTCAAAACAACGGAGGAAAGGATGTCCTTTTATCAACTGGAGAAGAATTCTAAGAAGAAACATAACAGGAACACTACTTTGTTGCTGGCTATGTTTCACAGAACTTGAATATTCATTTCTCATTCTGCTACAATAAACTAAGTCTGCCGATTGAAGAACACTATAAAATGACAGAGTGCTGGAGATGTAGTTCAGAGGTAGAGTGCTTATCTACCAAGATAGGCGAGAGAGACCCTGAGTTTACTCCCCAGCTCAAGGAACGGAAGGATGGAGGGGGTAACAAGCAATGTTAGAGGGCTATGGGTGTAGGCCATTGGAAGTGTGCAATCAGCATGCATGAGTTTGGTCCCCAGCACCTCACTAAAAAAGAAAAGGGTCAGGGAAGTAGCTCAGTGGTATGGTGCTTGCCTCGAACGTGCAAGGCCATGGGCTCAATCCCCCCAGCATTGAAAAAAAGAAAAAAAAATGACAATCATGATTACAGGCTGGGGATGTAGCTTTAGTGGATACAACATGTGCTTGGCATGCAAAAGGCCCTAGATTTGATTCTAGTCCCTTCCCACCTCAATAACAGTTAAGAAGTATGGTGAAACTAATGACAATCTCTTGAACTCCAATATGAACCTACCTCTCCTTCCAAACAGTACTTTCAAATAATCAACAGGTTACCATCATCAGTGTAAGATGATTTTTCAGGGTTCTAAGGTATAGTGTTTGGCATTAAAAATTACAGTTAGATCAGGCATGGTGGCACTTGCCTAGAAGAATCTCAGTACTTGGGAGTCAGAGGCAAGAAGATTGCCACAAGTCTGAGGCCAGCCAGGTCTCCACAGTGAGTTCTAAGCCAGTCAGGGTTATATATCTAGATCCCATCAAAAAGAAAACAAAAACAAAATTATGCTCAGCACTTTTGATCTATGATTTAAAATCCATCAGAAAAGCCAGGCAATGGTGGGGCACACCTTTAATCCCAGCACTTGGGAGGCAGAGGCAAGCTACAGTATGGTCCTGGGAGTTCTCTGGGAGTTCGAGACCAGCCTGGTCTACAGGACAGCCTCCGAAGCCACAGAGAAACCCTGTCTTGAAAAAAAAAAAAAAAAAAAAAAAAAGGAAAAAAAAGAAAAAACAAACAAACAAAAAAACAAAAAGAAAACAAAAACAGAAATCAAGCATTAAAAATTAAAACCCCAGTGGTTCCTGTGACAGGGCCAACGTCCCCTTCAAGTAATGTTTCCCTCACAAGTAAGGTAACATTTATATATATTTCCTTCTGAGAATTTACTGAGGAAAACCATCATCTTTTAGTTAAGGTGGAAAAATTGCTTCATAAGTTCGTAGGTTGTGAAAGCCACAGCTTGAGAGGGAATACATCGGATGTAGTTCAGAGATAAGCCACGATACAATCCTTTCCGAATCCCATGGTGTCCATAAACATACTTCATGGTCTCCCGCATCGTACTGAAAGACAGTGATAAAATGATGTAGCAACTATTCATGAATGGAAAGACCAGACAAGCTCAGAACCCAGAAGACCTTTATTTATTGTTGGTTGGTTGGTTGGTTGGTTGGTTTCTTCAGACAGACTCTTGTTCTATGGTCTTGGCTGGCTTTGAACTGTAATCCTCTGCCTCCAAATGCTGGGGAAAAAGGACTTTGACACCAGGCCCAGCCCATAGAAGCATTTTTTTGTTTTGTTTTGTTTTGGGGTTTTTTGTTGTTCTTTGGTTGTTTTTTGAGCCAGGGTTTTCTCTGTGTAACAGCTCTGGCTGTCCTGAAACTCACTTTGTAGACCAGGATGGCTTTGAATTCACAGAGATCCTCCTGCCTCTGCCTCCCAAGTGCTAGGATTAAAGGCATGCGCCACCACTACCACTACCACACCACCACCACCACCACCACCACCACCACCACCACCACCACCACCACCACCACCACCACCAGGCCCATAGTAGCATTTTTAAAAGAGGCTTAATTGACTGTGGTTGCTCAAACCTGTAATTCTAGTACTTCAAAAGCTAAAACAGAAGTTTCAGCCACACAACAGAGAGACTTTATCTCAAAGAAAGCAATAAATATTTACATATGTTGTTATGTCAAGTTTGTGAGACCCCAAAAAAGACCACCAAGGAGCTGACTCACTGATGCAAACACATAAGGTTTAATGTTATGAGTCTCAGTAGAGACCCTGCCCAGCAAACTGGCACAGCAGCTGCAGGAAAAGAGGGTGCCTGGCCTCAATTGTAAGGGGTTTATAAAGGGAAAAACCGCAAGCAAGGTGGTACGTGCCTTGGCTGTTTAGGATTGGGTAAGAGTAGGTGACCTTTGGATTCATTGATGTGGGGTCTAGGGGAATTTCAAAATTGTTACTAATGGTTGCCCACAAGGACGGTTGTGACGAGAAGATATTATTTACCAAAATTAGTCATTGCCTGACCACCCAGATGGAGTCATTTTGACCAGAGTGGGCAGTTTGGGTGCTCCTTGGAACTGTTTATGGTTCTTTGGCTGGAGCTGAATCAGCCTTGTGCCATGAAGGGAATTTCTCAGGATGCCTTTTCCTGAGGATGGAGTTAATTCCATCCTCTCCAGTTACCTTGCTCTTACAATGTAAACACATGCACACAAATGAATGCATCCAGGCGGTACACGTCTATAAGCTTAGGAGACAGGAGAACAGTTACAGGCTGACTTTGCTAAATCAAAGTCTGAGATCTGGCCTGAAGAGTTGGCTCAGAGGTTAAGAGAACTTGCTCTTCCGGAGGACCCAGATTTGATTCCCAGCACCCACATGATACTCCACAACTATCTGTAACTCCAGTCCCAGTGGATGCAATACCCTCTTCTGACCTCAGCAGGCACCAGGAATGGACATCTGTACTTAGGTACAGGCAAAACACTGGTACACATGAAATAATAAACTAGATAAACCTTAAAAAAAAAGTGGCCTGAATGTCATACATGAAACTTTGTTTAAACTACTATCTGGAATAGTTTTTGGAAGACAAGAGTTACAGTGAGAAATGGAGTCACTCCAAAGAAAGGCAAGCATCCTACAGAGCACTTCCAGGCTCCTTAGTACTGTCTCCTGTGCTGTCTGTACCACACCTATGATGTTAACTGACAGCACTGTCCCTTCATCACACGATGGAAGCAAAGGCTGTAAGAGCTGCTCTTTCAGCTTTCACTGCTTGGTGATGCAGGACTCAAGCTTGCGGAGACCGGCATTCAAGACTGTTGGTGAGACAAGAGCCTTCTCTTCCTACTGACTTTAAAACTCACATTTCCTCAGCAGAGGGTAGTCAATGCCTATGATCACAGCATGCAGCAGGGTAGAGCAGGAGGCTGGTGCATGGTCAAGGCCAGACTTGTACTCTATATAGTAAGATCCTGTCTCAAATACCAACCGACCAACCAAGAAGCCAGTTCAAACGCTCACACCCTCATCTCACGCACTTGAAATTAAAGAAAGGAAGCTCACAGGCCAGGCAATGGTGGCATAAACCTTCAATCCCAACACTTGGGAGGCAGACACAGATGGATCTCTGTGAGTTCGAGGCCAGCTTGGTCTACAGGGTGAGTTCCAGGACAGCCAGGGCTGTTACACAAAGAAAGCCTGTCCTGGAAAAAAAAAAAAATCAAAAAAGCTGGAAGCCAATCAGATACCATCTTTAAAAATGAGAAATTAAACCAGGTGGTGGTGGCACACACCTTAATCCCAGCACTCAGAGGCAGCGGCAGAGGCAGGCAGGTCTCTCTGAGTTGGAGTCCAGCCTGATCTACAGTTAGGTCCCATATGGCCACAGGCTACAAAAAGATAACCCATCTCGGAAAAACAACAACAAAAAGATATAAATGCTTAAAAAAACAAACATTATATTTCTAAAGATTATGAACATCAGAACACTTACAGGCACTTTTCAAACTCCGGGAGGACTGTCCCTAACTGCATTCTCCGGCGGGTCACATCAAATGGGTAGCTAAAGAAACAGAAAAATTAAAGACTTAAGATAATCTCTTGTTTCCTATTTGACAACCATTGAAATCAAAATCGCATATCCACTGGGCATTCCTATTGCATGAAGATGTGTCTATGTGCTGCATCCCCTGCCTAAGGCACCTGATTAGTTTAATAAAGAGCTAAATGGCCAATAACCATGCAGGAGAGAATAGGCAGGACTTCCGGGCATAAGCAGGAACTCAGGGTTCGAAGAATCTGGTGCTGCAGAGTCATCAGGGAGACATGGAGGGATCTGGATGTGCAGAATGTAGGAGAGGTAAAAAATTCACGTGACAGAACATAGATGAAAAGAAACAAGTTAATTTAAGTTGTAAGAGCTAGTTGGGAACAAGCCTAAGCTAAAAGCCAAGGTTTCATGATTAATAATGTCTCCATGTCATTATTTGGGGGCTGATAATCCAAAGAAAGTCTGACAAAAAGACTAGCTACACATTCTAACACTTTGAGGGTGGAGGCAGGAAGATCTGAAGTTCAAAGTCATCCTCAGCTACATAACAAGTTTGAGACCAGATTTGATTACAAGAGATCCTGTGTGTATGTGTGTGTGTGTGGTGGGGGGGAGATTGAGCGAAAGAGAAGACAGGTTAAGCTGGGAGTCAGTTGTGAGGAAAAGGAGGTCACACACACACACACACACACACACACACACACACACACAGCAAAAACAAAAGAATGCTTGCTCCTGGTCAGAGAACCTAAGTTCAGTCTGAGCACCCATGTCAGGTGGCTCACAAATACCTGTAATGCCATCTCCAGATCTGACACCCTCTTCCGGCTTCTGTAGCTGTACCCTTATGCACAAACCCACATATATACATAATTAAAAATAAAAACAAAACCTAAACAAAACAGGGGGCTTGCTGAGCCAGCAATTTTATTTTTCCTTTGGTGAACCTTACAGTGATTCATGTACTAGCTTTTACTTACACTTACACACACACACACACACACACACACACACACACACACACACACTCACATACGGTGGCTCAAACTTAAGAAACTTCTTGTTGGCAAATTGATGAGAACAAATGAATCATCATATTCAAGTTATTCTCTTGCTTTTTATTCAAATGAATCCATAGGAAACTGGGAAGATTTAGATTAATGTCATCAACCATTGGCATGTAATTACCTATAATATATTTATGTTAAAGGCATATCTGAAAAAAGTATTTAATACTTATCAAAATCAAGCTATATTTTATTGTGGAGAGAGAATAAGATGACTAACAGCGTTAGGCATGACACAGAGAAATGACATCTGGAGTTGAGACACTTACGATATCGTCTGTGCTATTGCTCCAGCAACACCACCACAAAGTAGGTTGATGTGAGTTTTCAAAACTAAGACATTGGGGTTGTCAGACGAAGGTCGGCCAAGCAGGGTGGGAGCATAGGAAAGCCCAACGCTCTTCAAGGTACCAAAGGTAAAAAAGGACACACCTGAAAAGCAAAATACGAATTCACCATATCAAGAACCAAGAAAAAGACCTTCTTTACTTCATAAAGAGTTAACTGAAGGAACCAAGTATGTATTTCCTAGTCTATGATAATTGCCTTAATATCAGATATTTAATTAATATCTACAATACTAATTCAAAGACATTATAACTTATCAAAATGTTAACATTGGTTTTCTCACACTAATATACTGTGCACTAGGGCAGTAGTGAATAAAATTTCATATCATATAGGAGTTCAATTAAGCAGTATTCCAAGGTTTAAACTGAGTGAAATTTAAACTCATAATTCATACTTGGGGGACGGGGTTCTGAGACAGTCTTTCCATGTAACCCTGGCTGGTCCGGAACTCACTATGTAGACCAGGCTGGCCTTAGCCTCTCAAGGGCTGAGGTTAAAGGCATGCACCACCACATCAAGCCCATAACTTATAATTTTATATATACATGCACACAACAAATGTAATCAAAGCTGGGTGTTGGTGGTGCACACCTTTAATTCCAGCAATTGGGAGGCAGAGGCAGGTGGATCTCAGTGAGTTCAAGGCCAGCCTGGTCTACAGAGTGAGTTCTAGGACAGCCAGGATGTTACACAGAGACCCTGTCTCAAAAAACAAAACAAAACAAAAATAAAATAAAAAAATAGATGTAATAAAAAAATTAACTATAAAGACATAGAAGCCAGGCTCATTGGAATCCACCTGTCAGCCCAGCACTTGGGAGTACCAAGTAAGAAGATCAGGATTTCAAGGTCATTCTCAGCTACATAGAAAGTTCAAGGCTAGACTAGGGCACATGAGACCTTGTCTCAAAATAAATGTGAATTCATATAAAACAATACCACAGCAAAAACAACAAGAAGATACAGTATGTCTCCAACACATTGAAACTTGAAAAAGCACAAGCAAAGGAGTCAGTCTCCATGACTGAGATGTAAATATTCATGGCTGTTTAGACTTGGGAGTCCTAGCTATTGGTGAAAGATGATGTCAAATTAATTACGATGATGGCTGTAGATCTGAAATCAACTAAAAACCAATGAAATGGACACTTACATGGACAAAATCTATTTAATTTGTTCTAGTCAAATTCTAGTCAAAACTCAAAAAAGCTGCTATTAAAAAACAATTGAATTGTTAGTCATTAAAAGACACTTTTAGGGCTGGTGAAATGGTTTAGCCATAAGAGCATATGCTGCTCTTGCAAAGGACCCAGCACCCACATGGTAACTTACAGCTGTCTGTAACCCTCTTCTGGCTTCTGAGGGCAATAGGCACACATGCAGGGTACATATACATGCACAGGCAAAACACTCATAAACATAAAATAAAAATAAATTTAAAAAGAGACAATGTACTGAGGCCAAGACTTTTTTTTTCTTTTCTTTCTTTTTTTTTTCTTCTTCTTCTTCTTCTTTTTTTTTTTTCAAGACAGAGTTTCTCTGTGTAGCCCTGGCTGTCCTGGAACTCACGCTCTAGACTAGGCTGGCCTTGAACTCACAGAGATCTACCTTCCTCTGCCTGAGTGCTGGGATTAAAGGTGTGCACCACCTGCCTGACCCAATTTGAATCATACCTGCATATGGAGCCATTCCTAATATAGTAGGCATCAGACCTCTGTAGAATCCAAGGAAACCACCTTCCTTTAAATGAAGAAAATTAGAAGATTATGTCATATTCATTATGATGATCATAATAAAAGCATACGATATACTAGAAACCACCCCAGGGCTCACCTGAAACACAAATATGGACTTCTCAAGATTAGTGCTGCTGTGATCATTAACAACGTCCTCCCTCCCTCCTCCACTCTTCTCTTTTTCCTGTGGTACTGGACTTGTGCAGGGTAGGCAAATGCTCGCCCACTAGTCTACGCCCCTAAACTAGTATCTTTAATTCCAAGTAAAGGAAAAGGTAGATAGCCTTCAATGTTTTCCTAAATATAAGAAGACATGCTATAAATTTGGAAAGTTGGATGAAATACCTTAGCATAAATTGTCTTGAATGCATGAATGATCCCTGAATAGGTGTGCTCTCCTTTCACCTGGAAGGCTAGACGCACCCTAACCACATCAAGAGGGTAAGTGCAGATAACTGCTGTCATGCCTGAAAAGAACAGAATCACAAATGTAAAAACAGGGACATATAGATGTACACCCACTCACACCCACTCACACATACAACAAAATAAATGCAATTCAAAATTTTTATTTTTTATTTATTTATTTTTAGTTTTTCGAGGCAGAATTTCTCTGTGGCTTTGGAGACTGTCTTGGAACTAGTTCTTGTAGACCAGGCTGGTCTTGAACTCACAGAGATCGGCCTGCTTCTGCCTCCCAAGAGCTGGGATCAAAGGTGTGCGTCACCAACGCCTGGCTAATTCAAAATTTCTTAAAGGCAGGAACAAAAAAAAAAAATACTCTTTTTTTGGAGGGGGTTCAAGACAGAGTTTCTCTGTGTAACAGTCCTGGAACTTGCTCTGTAGACCAAACTAGCCTCAAACTCACAGAGATCCACCTGCCTCTGCCTCCTGAGTGTTGGGATTAAAGGTGTGTACCACCATTGCCTGGCTATTTTTTCCTTTTTTGACAGTATTTTGCTATATAGTCCAAGCTGGTCACCCCAAGTTTCAGTGTCCCTCATGCCTCAGCCTCTAGAATGCTAGGATTCTAGGCAGGCTTCACTATGTTGGCAAAGCTCTTGATTAAAGAACCTCAATAGAACCAGGCAGTGGTGGCACACTCCTTTTAATCCCAGCCTCCAGTATTCTGCCATAGCAACAGAGAACAGCACTACAATGCATCAGAGATTCAGAAACTAAGCCACGAAGCAAAGGACATTCCTTAGATGTTGGAGGGAGTCCAGTTCTACAGTGTGTCCCGGGGAGGTAGATGACTGCTTTGATCTTGAGCTGTAGGAAACCAAACAGACTTGTGAATACCTGGGAGCAAATGAGCATGACTGCTGAGACTGTTCCTTAGAGAAGACTGCTGGGCATAGTGGGCATATCCTCAACCTCACACTTAAGAGGAAGAGACAGGTCCATATCTCTGAGTCTGAGGATAGCCAGGGCTATTGGTAGAGACCATGTCTTTAAAAAAGAAAAACAAAAAACAAAACAAAACAAAACAGAACAAAAAACTTCCCTAATGCTCTAGAATCACAGGTGCCATCCTTATTAAAACAAAACTGTGACTACTGTTAAAAATTTGTATCAAACACAATAAGCTTTTTTTGAGAAAAAACAAAAAACAAAAAACAAAAAAACCCAAAACTGTGTGCCTTGGGATGCCTTCTGAATTGTATTTTCACAGTTCAGAAACTATGATCTCTGACTGCAGACACAGTTCAGTGAAAAGGTACTTGCCTGGCATGTTTGTAGCCTTGCGCTAGAGAGCACAGTCAGGCCACTTCCCAGAACGTACAGGTTAAAAGCACAAACCAAGACCCAGATTGTAATAGTCAAAATTTACTCAAATTCCAACTTCAAAAATCAATTCCAGCCCTGGGGAGGCAGAGGCAGGCAGGTGTCTGTGAGTCCAGGACAGCCAGAGCTACAGGCGGGGGCAGAATTCCCTTTCAAATACAAAGTATTTGGTAAACAGGTTCCAGGCTGTGGTTGTGGTACACACCTTTAATCCCAGCACTCAGGAGGTAGAGGCAGGTGGATCTCTCAGAGTTCAAGGCCAGCTTCATACACAATGTGAGTTCTAGGAAAAACAAGACTACACAGAGAAACCCTGACTCAAACAACAACAAAAAGTCAGGGGGTAGTGGTACAACACCTTCAATGTCAGCACAACTGAGGCAGAGGCAGAGGCGGAGCAAATCCCAGGATAGCCAAAGCTACACAAAGGAACCCTGTCTTTCGGGGGAGGGGAGAGACGGTCAGAGAGAGGCATACTGAACAAAACCAGTTTAAGATCTCACATACTCCAAGGACAGTCCTACAAGTCAAATGCTGGAAAGAAAAGTGCATTAAAAGAATGACTAATTCCATTAAATAATCAAAATTTTTGGGGGGAGCCTCTGCCTCCTGAGTGCTGGGATTAAAGGCCTGAGTTCCCACACCAGGGCCATGATCTAGCTTTTTTGTTTTGTTTTGTTTTGTTTTTTTTTGAGACAGGGTTTCTCTGTGTAACAGTCCTGGCTGTCCTAGAACTCACTTTGTAGACCAGAGTTGAGCATGGTTGCATGTAATTCCAGCACTTGAGAGACTGAGGCAATTGAAATGTGAGTTCTAGGCTAGCCTGGGCAAAAGAACCATGCCAAGAGAGAAAGAATGTGCTTGCTGGCATTTGGGAGGCTGAGACAAGAGGATTACTAAGGCCAGAGTGAGTTATGAAGGGGAGTTTCTCTCGGGCTAGTTCAGGCCACAAACACAGAAGCAAAACAAAACCACAAGCAAATAGAACCAGAGCATATACTTGAGCTATGCTAACTAGCTAATGTACTAATTTTACATGAAGATCTTCATTTTAAAAGGGAAAACATTCAATTTCAAACTCAAGAGCATAGACAAGTCATTAGCTTAAAAAGTTTAATAACATTCCCTAAATGTTATGGAGAATTTAAATTCCAATCACAATTTTCTTTTTTTATTATTTTGGCTCTAAATTTGTTGTTGTTGTTGTTGTTTTGAGTCCATCTGAGTATGTAGTCCTGGTTGGCCAGTAAGTTTGCTGTTTAGGCCAAACTGGCTCTAACTCAGAGATCCACCTGCCTCTGCTTGCTGAATGCTGGGATTAAAGGTGTGTGCCATGACACAAACCTTAAAATTTTTTAAATTACATTTCTGTTTATGTATTTTGTGGTGGGTGTACATGTATGTGTGTGAAGACCTGGGCCGCGCTGTGCAGGTGGAGGCAAAGGACAACTGTGGAGTTGGCTTGCTCCTTTCACCACGTTACACCTGCTGAGCTCCCTCCATTTCCTCCTTTTGTTTTTGTCTTTGCTTAGCTAGTTGGCTCTGGTTTTCTAAGACAGGGTTTCTCTATATAACAGTGCTGGCTATCCTGGAACCCACTCTGGAGACCAGGCTGGCCTCGAACTCAGAGTTCAACCTGCCTTTGCCTCCCGAGTGCTGGGATTAAAGGTGTGCTCGACCACTACTTGGCTAACAATAAATATTTCTTAAAATAAAGGTTTATTTTTCTTATTTTTAATTCTGTCTGTCTGTCTGTCTGTGGGTATGTGCAAGAGAGTACAGGTGCCCAAGAAGGCCAGAGGCATCAGATCCTCCTTGAGCTGGGATACCAGAAACTGTGGACCACCTGAAGTGAAGCTAAGAACTTAACCCCTTCCCCCTGCAAGAGCAGAGATGGGACTAGAGAAATGGTGTGTTAGTTAAGAGTACATACTGCTCTTTCAGAAGACCCAGCACCCATCTTGAGCATCCCACACAGCCAGTAACTCTAGCTCCAAAGGATCTAACACCCTCTTCTGGCTTCCATGGACAGGTGTACACACACACACACACACACACACACAAATAAATACTGAAATATAGGTCAGCAAGGACTGCATAGTGAGACTGTATCTCAAAAGAATAATAACAAATCTATTTGAATAAATCTATTTTTTAAAAAAGAGCAGCAAATTCTCTTAATTGTTTAGCTATCTCTAGAGCCTCCAAAATTCAGCACTTTAATATAAATAAAACTTATCAGATGTAAAATGTACCTATTCATCTTACCTGCCATGGATCCAGCCATTAATCTGTGCACGTGACCAGAAACTCCCAGCTTTGTAGTAATGAACTAGAAACCAAAAACACTAAATTAAATGAGATTCTATTCTATGTGTTAAAATAAAGTTAGAAGAGTCAGAGAGATGGCTCAGAGGTCAACAGCATTTGCAGACAAGATGGATTCAGTTCCCACCACCCACATAGTGACTCATAACTGTCCATCACTGCAGTTCTGGGGAGGATACAGCGCCATTGCTGGCGAGCGCTCGCACACGCGCGCGCACACACACACACACACACACACACACACACACACACAAAGACAAAACACTTAGATACATAAAATAATCTTTTTAAAAGTTTTAAAAAATTAAGCCGGGCGTTGGTGATGCACACCTTTAATCCCAACACTCGGGAGGCAGAGGCAGGTGATCTCTGTGAGTTCGAAACCAGCCTGGTCTACAAGAGTTAGTTCCAGGACAGGTTCCAACGCTACACAGAGAAACTCTGTCTTGAGAAAAAAAAGAAAAAAAAAAAACCCAACAAACAAAAACCGTATTTAATATATTATGAATTTATTTCTCTTTTTAAAAAAACATTTTAATTTTTATTCATTTTATTTTGTGCATATGCATGTGTGGAAGAAATCAGTTATCTACTATGTGGATCCCTGGGATTGAATTTAGGTTGCTAGGCTTGGCAAAAGTTCCCCTCGCCCTCTGAGCCACCATACTAACCCTCATTTACCTTTTTGAAGGACACTTTTGAGCTGGGCATGGTGGTATATGCTTACAACTCCAGCACTTTGGAGGAGAGGAGGGGAGATTAGGAATTCAAAGGCAGCTCTGGGTACACAGTAAACTCTAGGCTAGCCTTACATAGTAAATTCCAGACCCCCTGTCAAAACAAACAGGAAATGAAGAGATGCTCGGTTGGGAAAGTGCTTGCCACACAAGCATAACCGCCTGCACTTGATTCACAGCACCCAGGTCACCACCAGCAGGCACAAGGTCCTAGGCTCAATCCCCAGGACCAGAAAAAAATCCAGCGCAGAGCATGTAATCCCTGGCAGTGGTAGGCGGAGGCAAATGATCACACGTTCAAATCTAGCCTGTGCTTTAGATGAAGAGAGTTTCAAAACAATAGTAGATGTAAGGGCCTATAAGATGGCTCAGCAGTAGAGGCACCTGCCACCAACCCTGCCAACCTGAGTCCAAACCATCGGACCCACATGGTGGAAGGACTTCCACACGTGTTCTCTGACTTCCACATATACACCGCAGCATGTATACACTACACACCACACACACACACACACACACACACACACACAAATGTCTGGTATTAAACATAATATTAAAAGAAATGAGAGAGAAAAATCCAACTACCGTTTTGTAATGCTCAAATGCCATGAACTGGATTGCACCATAGGGAAAGATTCGAATCATCATTGCACCATTTCCTTTATACAATCCAAGGTATCCTTCTTTTTGGGGAACAGCACGCAGTGCAGACAGTACCCCTATTTATGGGAAGAGTTTAAAGAAAAACACTATTAAAGTCATGAAAACTATCTAACTCTGAGCCAGGCATGTGGCTCACACCTGTAATCTTTCTTAACTGCTTTGTTCTCCTTTTTCTGTTAGCATGTATTTATTATTGTGTATTCGTTTGAGAATGTGTGCACACTGGTGGGCTCATGTCACTGTGCATGTGTGGAGTCAGGGGACAACTGTTAAGAGCCAGTTCTCTCCTTCCATATTTATATGGGTTCTGGGGATCAAGTCATTAGGCTTATCTGGCAAGCATTTGAATCACTGAACTCTCTTGTTGGCCCTTATTTTTGTTCTTTTTTTTTTTCTTTCTTTTTTGTTTTTGTTGTATGTTTGTGTGTGGTATGGTGTGGTATGGTATGGTATGGTAGTGTGGTGTGTGTGTGTGTGTGTGTGTGTGTGTGTGTGTGTGTGTGTGTTGTTTTGTGACAGGGTCTCACTATGTAGCTCCATCTGGCCTGCAATTTGCAGAGATCTGCATGCCCCTGCTCTCTGAACACAGGATTAAGGGCACATGCTATCAGCTGGACCCCTGCTTTGTTCTTTTTCCTAACTGTGATCTCAGCGTAGGGAGGCTCAGGGACGAAGATGGTGGCATTCTCAAGGCCAGCCTGGGCATGTAAGTTTGAACAGTATGTCTCAACGCTCCATCCAAAGAACGTATCTAAATTCAAATTTTCATAGAAAACCCTGACAGAGAATTACATAATTTCATGAGTGTTTTGCTTTGTTTTCTTAGAGAGGTTCTCCTATAACCCAGGCTGGCCTCAAATACACTGCACAGCCAAGAATGACCTTGCGTCCTGATTCCCCCCCCACACACACACACACCTCTCAAGTGCTAGGATTATTAGTGTGCACCATCATTCCCGGCCACAAATGGTAATTTCTTTTTTTTTTTAACAATTTATTTATCTTATTTTCATGTACACAACTGTTTTGCCTACATGTGTATGCATTACATGAATGACAGGTGCCCAAAAAGTTCAAAAGAGGGTGTTGATCCTGAGCCACTGTGTGGGTGCTGAGAACTGAACCTAGGTCCTCTACAAGAATAACAAATGCTTCCAACCTTTGAGCCATCTCTCCAGACCACAATGGAAGTGGTACTTTCTACATAACAGTTAAACCGCACCATTTATCTAAATCATATACATAAGCTTTACTAACACAAAACATAAGGTTTACCACCGAGATGGACATGGTAGTGCACACCTTTAATCCCAGCACTGGAAAGGCAGAGGCCAGTGAATCTGTGAGTTCAAGGCCAGCTTGATCTATGTAGTAAGTTTCAGGACAGGGCTATATAAAGAGATCCTGCACCAAAAATAAATAAATAAATAAATAAATAAATAAATAAATAGTAGGTAAATAAATAAGTAAGCCAACAACAACAACAAAAAAACTTACCACTGCAAGAACAGCTACAAATCTTAAACAATTATGTTTACAATCATAGCAAATAATATTGAATGAACCAGAACCACCTAACAAGATTAACAACAGTAATAAATATACTTGAGATTCAAATATTGCACTAACGATTAGACCTATCTGAAACAAAGAGAGAATGTTCTTTAGGTTGGCCTAAAATACAAGTTTATTTCCATAAGAAAATAACAATGGCAAAGAAAAGAAAAGAACACGGAAGAAGGAAGCAGCAGGAAGAGGCATCTCTGGGTACCAGGTACTGTGGGAGAGCTGAGTGGCAGAGCTCTTGCTTAGCATGTGTGAGGCACCAGGTTCAATAATCAGCACCAAAAACAAATTTTTAAAAAGTTAGCCAGGATGAGGTAGCGAATGCCTTCAATCTCAACATTCTGGAGGCAGAGACAGGAGGATCTCTGTGTTCAAGGGCAGCCTGGTCTACAGAGTTGAGTTCCAGGACAGCCAGGGCTACACAGTAAAATGTGTCTTGAAAACCCAAAACCAAGCCGGGCGTTGGTGGCATACGCCTTTAGTCCCTGTCTTGAAAAACAAAAACAAAAAAACAAAAACAAGAAAACAAAAACAAAAAAACAAAAACAAAAACAAAAACAAAAACAAAAACAAAACTAGGCGGATCTCTGTGAGTTCGAGACCAGCATGGTCTAAAAGTTCCAGGAGAGACTCCAAAGCCACAGAGAAACCCTGTCTTGAAAAAAAAAAAGCATTAACTTTAGCCGGGTGTTAGTGTCGCACACCTTTAGTCCCAGCATGTGGGAGGCAGAGGCAGGTGGATCTCTTTGAGTTCAAGGCCAGCCTGGTCTACACAGAGAGTTCCAGGACAGGCTCTAAAACAAAACAGAGAACAACAATAACAACAACAACAACAACAAAAATTTTAAAAAAAAAGGGAGACATTATCAGTCCCTTACAAAGCTTGTCCCCAAACATTAATTTTATTTTACTCCTCTCTACAAGAAAACAAGTAGACAGCCAGGCAGTGGTGGCGCACGCCTTTAGTCTCAGCACTCGGGAAGCAGAGGCAGGCAGATCCCTGAGTTCCAGACCAGCCTGGTCTACAAGAGCTAGTTCCAGGATAGCCTCTAAAGCCACAGAGAAACCCTGCCTTAACCCCTGCCCCCAACAGATGATGTTTCATCCCTTTTCATCTTTAGCATATGTTCTAGCTCGTTTTTATGTCATATGAGAGGGGAGAAGCTCAATTGAGAAAATGCCTTCATAAAATAAGCAGACCTGTAGGGTATATTCGGAATCAGCCATTGACAGGGGAGGGCCCAGCCTGTTGTGAGAGGTGCCATCCCTGGACAGGTGATCCCTGCTTCTATAAGAAAGTAGACTGAGCAAGCTCTAAGGAGCAAGCCAGTAAACAGCACCTCTCCATGGCCTCTGCATCAGCTCCTGCCTCCAGGTTCCTGCCCTGTTTGAGTTCCTGACTTCCTTCAGCATAAGCCAAATAAACCCTTTCCTCCCCAACTAGCTTTGGGTCATGGTGTTTCATCACAGCAATAGAAACCCACACTAGGACAGCATCTGTAACTCACCTAAATGTTTGTAATGGTGGTTGTGAGCTTGTAATAAGACCTTTACTCGATCCAAAGGAGCAACTGTGGTTTTGGCACAGCACCCAGCAATACCTAAGAGAAAATGGAAAGGTCAGAAAGAATCTGGATATCATCTCTTCCTAAAGGGAAATCATCATAGGTCCAGTCAGTACCCCAACTATGGTTCAGTTTGGTCCCCATGGGTAGAGCTGTTTAGTAATAGGGTTATGTAGATGATTGGCCCCCATTGCCTGTAACTTAAAAACAAGTTCTAAGAGTATACACTAGGGCTGGAGAAATGGCTCAGAGGTTAAGAGCGCCGACTGCTCTTCCAGAGGTCCTGAGGTCAATTCCCAGCAACCACATGGTGGCTCACAACCATCCGTTATGAGATCTGGTGCGCAGATATACATGGAAGCAGAATGTTGTATATATAATAAATAAATAAAATCTTAAAAAAAGAGTATACAGCAATGCAGTATCCAGTGTCTGATAGAGTGCAAGTTACCCAACCAGGAAATTCTATTTGAGACTCTCTTCTTCTAGAATATGTTTTTCACTAAAACATCAAAACAACCATTGCCCAGGAAATTAACCATTCATTTACAATGCATCAAGTATGCATTTGGTGCCTGAACTATTGCACTGGCACATAGTATGCATGGAAGCAGAGACATGAAGTTACAGTTAGTTACTTAGATCCCTGAGATGGCAGCACACTGGTAAGGTTGGTTCTAAAATGACCAAATGGAGGACATGGTAGCACACGCCAGCCTTTGGGAGTTAAGACAAGAGAATTGCTGTGAGTTCCCTTTGCTACAGAGACAGGCTTCTAGGCCAGTTTGAACTACAGAGTACGGTTATCTCAAAAAGATGAGACGGATGCTGGGCAGTGGTGGCGCACGCCTTTAATCCCAGCACTTGGGAGGCAGAAGTAGGTGGATCTCTGTGAGTTTGAGGCCAGCCTGGTCTATATAGTGAATTCCAGGACACCCAGAGTTACAGGGCTATGTACAGAGATCCTGTCTCAAGAAAAAAAGAAAGGTTGGGAGGAGGCAAGGGTGGGTGGGAGCAGGGGTGGGAGTGAGAACTGTTGTTGCAATGTAAAATGAAATAAAAAATAAAGAAATGGAAAAAAGAAAAAAAGAAAGAGGGTGGGTGGCACACACCTTTAATCCCAGCACTTGGGAGGCAGAGGCAGGTGGATATCTGTGAGTTCAAGGTCAGTCTGGTCTACAAAATAAGTTCCAGGACAACCAGAGAAACTCTGCTGTCTTGGGAAGAAAGAGAGAGAGACAGAGACAGAGACAGAGAGACAGAGACAGACAGGCAGACAGACAGACGAAAGGAAAGGAATTTTAGTAGCCTGAGAGATGATTCAGCAGTTAAGAGAATCTCAGTTCAATAGCTGGCACCTACAAGGGAGCTCTCAACCACATAATTTCAGTACCAGGATTCTTCTGGCATCCACTAGCGCTACCTGCATATGGTGTGAAGACATACATACAGGAAAAACACCCATACACATAAAATAAACAGTTTTTCCTTTATTTTTATTTTATGTGTATGGGCTTTTACTTCAGAGTCCATGATAACAGAAGAAAAGGCGTGACTTCAACAACAGCTAGAACTCACATCCTGATCTGTAAGCAGGAGGCATAGAAAGACACACTGGCAATGGTGGGTGTCTTTTGAAACCTCAAAGCCTACCCGAAGTGACCCCCCCTCCTCCAACAAGGCCATGCTTCCTGATCCTTCCCAATCAGTTCCACCAACTCAAGGCCAAGTATTCAAGCATATGAAACTATGGGGTCATTCTCATTCAAACCGCTAAATGAACCAGCCACACTGTCCTGGGGCTTTCCAAAGGCACCCTGTCTATTTTTCTGGATCCTAGGTTAGGGTCAGCATTGAGATCACAGATATAAATACCCATCAGAAAACTGTCTGGAAGGTCTCTAAAGGGAACCCGACATACCAGGCTGCATACACTACCAAGGAGGTTGCTCTCAGCAACTATTACATACCAGATCCCCGTGAAAGGAACTGGTTGGCTAGGGCTGGTTTTAAACTCCTGATTCTTCCATTTCTGCCACCTCGATCTAGTCCTGGGTTTATAGGCATGTGCCACCATGGTCAGCACTGTTTTTGGGGTGGGTGAAGGATAGATTCTGTTTATTTATTTAAAAATTACATTCACCTGTGTTTGTGTGCATGAGAGAGAGAGAGAGAGAGAGAGAGAGAGAGAGAGAGAGAGAAGAGAGAGAGAGAGAGAGAGAGAGAGAGAGAGAGAGAGAGAGAGAGAGTTGATCAGTGAGCGCCAGAGACTGCCTGCTCCAGTCTGCCAATGATGGGGTTACAGGCTGACACCACCATGCCCAGATTTTACATGGGTACCAGGGATCTGAACTCAGGCCCAGACTCAGGTTCTCATGTTAGTGCAGTAGGTAATGGTGGCAGGGTTTTGAAACAGGGTCTCATGTAGTCTAGTATAGGCTGGCTTCAAACTTGATATATATCTGAGGCAGATCTTCTGTTTCTACCCTTAAAGTGCTGGTATTATAGGTGTGAACCCTATGCCTGACTCTAGCAGGAAAGTCTTCATATTATATTATATTTGTGTGTGTTTACAGATCAGGATGTGAGCTCCAGCTGTTGCTGAAGTGACGCCTTTGCTCAGCCATCATGGCTGAAATGAAATGAAATGAAATGAAAGCCCAACTAAACAATTTTTTTTTTGAATTGGGGCCTCACTGTGTATTCCTGGCTGTCCTGGAACTTTCTCTGTAAACCAGGCTGGCTTTGAACTCACAGATATCTACCCACCTTTGCTTCCCAAAGTTACTGGGATTAGAGTGTGCCACTATGACCAGCCAAAAGATCTTTCTTTTGTTAACACACACACACACACCTACACACACACACACACTATGAACATACATATACACACACAAAAGCTAAAGTAGGCACCTAACTGGAACTCAAGGGTGTTCCAATACAAATAAGGAGATGTCTTTTTGTGTTGTTTTGAGACAAGTTTTTCTGTGTAGCCCTGAGTGTACTGGAACTGACTTTGTAGACCAGGCTGGCCTCAAACTCACATAGATTCACCTGCCTCTGCCTCCTGAGTGCTGGAACTAAGAGACGTCTTTTCAATCTGCAGAAGAAAATAATTACATTCTCAATATCACTCCAAGATATGGATATGATTTTTCCACAAGTTCTCATGATGTGGTTTTTTAAAAATTGCCAGTCATAAATAATTAAGAGATGACAACTCAATGAATTGACAGAAAGGCGTTGGTGGCTCATGCCTTTAATCCCAGTACTCGGGAGGCAGAGGCAGGCAGATCTCTGTGAGTTCAAGGCCAGCCTGATCTACAGATCGAGTTCCAGAACAGGCTCCAAAGCAATACAGAGAAACCCTGTCTCGAAAAACAAAAACAAACAAACAAACAAAAACAAATCGTTGTGAGGAGTTAGAGAAACACCTGCACACAGAAAGGAAGAGGAAATTTGAGACGTGCAAACTTTCTGGTCTTGCAGCCACAGCCACAGTACTTCTTTTCGAGCAGTTGTTGCTTGTTTGCCACGATTCCCAGAACCAGTTTTGGTCCTAGGCAGTTTTGCACAATAACCCTAGTCATTTTAGGATGTTTTGTTTTGTTTTTCCAGACAGGGTTTCTCTGTCCTGTCACTCGCTCTGTAGACCAGGCTGGCTTCGAACTAACATAGATCAGCCAGCCTGTCTCTGCCTCCCGAGTGCTGGGGTTTAAAGGCGTGCGTTTAAGCCCCAGCACTCGGAAGGCTTAGTTTTGTTTTTGAGACATGGTTATCACTATGCATTCCTAGCTTGCCTGGAACTTGCTATGTAGACCAGGTTTATCTCAAAGATCTGCCTGCCTCTGCATACATAGGGCTCAGATTGACGGTGCGTGACAGCTCATATCCTAGTCTATTTTTAAAAGCTGGCTTCCAGAGCCGGGTAATAGTGGCACACGCCTATATAATTCCATTACTTAGAAGGTAGAGGCAGGAGAATCAGAAGTTCCAAGCCAGTTTCAACTACTTAAGGAGGCTGGGGCTACATGAAACAGTCTCTTATTCACAACCCACCTCTCTCTCTAACACACACACACACACACACACACACACACACACACACACACACACACACACACACACACACAGGAAGGGGGCGCGAACGCAAGCTGGCCTCCATCCCCAATATTTGTTTTCTAAAATCCAAACCTACACTGTCACTCGTGTTATTTGCAAAAGAAATGGGGGGGGGGCATCACGTCCCACCTAAGGGAACCTTTTCTTTTCAACCACTGGGGACAGGCGCTCGGTTCGGCATGTACCCGGGGGCCAGTGGAGGGATTAGATCCGGAGGGAGAGGCTGAGATAAACGCCCGGCTGGACGCTGCGGAAGAAGTCCCCGGTTGTCACCGCGGCTGCTGGCTCTGACCTGCGGGCGGCCCGGCCTCTCCAGCCCACCCCCTGGGTCCCGGCGGCGGCGGACACCTACCTCCAGCCAGGAAGGAACGCAGCCAGTACAGGTCTCTGCGCGAGGCCGGACCTCCGCTGCCCGCTGCCTGCGGCACCGCGGGTGCAGGGTCGGCCGCCGCCAGGGCCGCCGCAGCCGCCATCGGGACCTGCGCCACGTCCCGAGCCTCCGCTGCCAACTTACAAAACACTGGGCAGCACCATGGCTGGAGCCGGCTCTGACAGGAGCGCAGACGCCGGGCGGGCGGGGCCCGATGATGCCCAAGGCGCTACGGCGCGCAGTGATGACGCACTGACAGCTGCGTCCCGGCCAAGACCGTCCTGGATTCGGGCGGAAGTGGGCGTCACCCAGGAGGACTTGCACGCTCAGGGTCCTGGTGTACTGGCTGAAGGTTCATGGAGAGCTGGATTTCCAAAGCTCACTAGCTCTTTAGCCAGATGAGCGCTTCGGGCCCTCAGTATCAGCACTCCCAAACCCGATGCAGTAGAATGGAGATCAGTGTCAGCTTGAGCTGCATAGCGAGACCCTATCCCCGGCCCATGCCTGTAATTCCAGCACTCAAGATTCTGAAGCAGGAAGATCACCTTCAGATCAAGGCCAGCCCAGGCATCAGACTGAGTTCCAGACTATCCAGGGCTGCAAAGAGAGACTGTTTCAAAATGAAAAGCTAGGCCAGTAAGATAGAGGCACTTGCCACTAGGCTGGACTACCTGAGTTAATCTCCAGGACCTGCTTAGTTGAAGCAGACAATTGGTTTCCCACAAGTTGTCCTCTGACCTCCACACATGCAGCATGGCATTGTGCATGTACACACACACACACACACACACACACACACACACACAGTAAGAAACGTTGAGGGCTGAAGAGATGGCACAGCAGTTAAGAGCACACTTGATCTTGCAGAGTACCTGGGTTGGGTTTCCAGCAACCACATAGTGGCTCACAAATCATGTGTAACTCAAGCTCCAGGAAATCCTGGAGTCTCTTAGAATCCCCTGGGTATGAGACACGCATGTGGTACACATATATCCAGGTAAAGCATAAACCAAATAAATATATCTGAAATAAATACTTAAAAATAAAGTAGCCAGGGCTGGAGAGATGGCTTAGTGCTTAAGAGAACTGACTGCTCTTCCAGAGGTCTTGAGTTCAATTCCCAGCAACCACATGGTGGTTCACAACCATCTCTAGTAGGTTCTGATGCCCTTTTCTGGTATAAAGGTGCTTATGCAGGATGGACATTGGTGGCCCACACCTTTAATCCCAGCATTCAGGAGGCAGAGGCAGGTGTCCAGCTACAATACACATATTTTTAAGAAGCCATTTAGCTGATAGGATTTCTTAGTAAGAAAAAAAAAAAACCTTAAGTGTTCAAGTGTGAGGGCCTGAGGTCAAGTCTCCAGAACACATATGAAAACACCAGGAGGGGCTTTATATGCCTTTAATCTCTCCACTGCAAGCAGAGACAGTAATATCTCTGGAGCTCAACTGCAAGCTCTAGACCAATAAAAGCCTCTGTGTTAAGGAAATGCCTCCATAGGCATGTGATGTGGCCATGTGAACATCATCACCATTCATTATAAGAAACAAATAAATGGCTTTTCAAACAGTACAATAAATGTTAGTATGTCTTGCTATTTTAAAAAGTAGGGGGTTGACTCCTGCTTGACACAGGTTTTCCTAATTTGCCCTCTGACAGTGTGGATATAGCAATGAGAATGGCCATTGCCAGGTGGTGTTGGCAAAAGCCTTTAAGCCCAGACACTCAGAAGGCAGAGGCAGGATTTGTGAGTTTGAGGCCTGCCTGGTCAACAGAGTTCCGACAGGATAGGCAGGCTACACAGAGAAAAACTATCTTGGAAAAACAACAACCAAGAAACCAGAAAATAAATCCTTATGAAAAGAGACTTCAAGGGCTGCAGTTGCATACCGAATATACAACTCCTTACAGTGGCAATGAAGTCACCCTGGACCTGGCACCTGTATATCATTCTACCTTCATCTTCTCAATCTGACTGGACTCTTCTGGAATTATTTTCAATTGCCACAAGATCAAGAGATTAATTGGGGAGAACCTGTGACTGACCTTCAGGATGGAATAAAGATGCTCAGAATGGATATGACCTTACATTTTCTTTTTCTTTTTCTTTTGGTTTTTCAAGAAAGGTTTCTTTGTGTAGCTTTGAAACCTATCCTGGAACTCATTCTGTAGACCAGGCTTGCCTCTGAACTCACTGAGATAAACCTGCCTCTGCCTCCTGAGGGCTGGGATTAAAGTGCCACCCCTGCCCGGCTCTATTACCTTACTTTTTTGTTTACCTTCCCCTTAACCATTGTTACTTTCTTTTTTTCTCTGCTAAGCAAGCCTCTTCCTCAAAAAATAAACAAAACCTTAAATTAACACCTAAGGGTTATCCTTGACATCCCTTTCCACAATTAATTCTCCCCCTAAACCACATTGTATACATACATAAGGATGACCTTAACTCCATAGGCTAAAATGATACTCCACCACGACCATTCAACCAATTGTCTAGAAATGTCCCTTTATATAATCTTGTGATTACTCATCTTAATGTGGGTATTCTAGGGTTAATGCAAGATGAAGGAGACAAGACCATTATTAAAGCACCATCAAACTGGGGTAACTATATGGGAATACATGATTAAAAAATATTTCTCCACTGGGCAGTGGTAGCCAACACATTTATTCCCAGTACGTGGGAGTTCCAGGTCAATCTGGTCTACAAAGGGAGTTCCAGGACACGTTCAATACCTATACAGACACAACGTCCAGAGCAAATGTGTGACCCAAACTGTGCACTTAAAACTTTTAAAACTTTTCCTTTCCTGTTCAATGTGTTTAAACACCCTACCACAGAAATCCAAAACCTAGCAAAAACACAAAGCTTCCTTTCTCATCTTCCTCTGGACATACATGGCAAATTTTCTACTCTCCATTTTAGCCAAAACAAAACATTTTATTGTAATCCATGGGAAAAATCCATTTTCCAAAGAACCAAGAAAAGTTTACTAGCGGTACTCACAGACTTGACCGACTGGGCAGCCCCCTGAGCTCTTCCTGTCTTTCCCCATGTACTCTATCTTCTCAATCCATATTACTTAATGACCAATTAATGACAATCTGTACTTAAAACCTCCATATTTTCACCTCTGAATTCATTGGAGATACACATGAACATCAGTTAAAATGAAACAGCTGTCATTTATTGGCTAAAAGCCAGCTGCTAGGTGGCAGATTGTTCTTGTAACCCAGTTCTAGTGACTCAAAGATCACTCTGAAAATAGCCTGGCCTCCATACAAGTGCTGGGAAGTTAAGGTTAAAGCTTTGGTGATGGTCATCTGTACAGTAATAGAAAAATGCATGCTCCTGATTCGTCAGTTAGGCTTCCTGCATGAGGACAAGTTTCCAGGGTTGTGAGCTCCTGGGAAGAAGAACTCAAAAGGACAAGTCCTACCGAGGACCTAATAACCACCAGACTCACACTCCTGAACATCTTCATTCACCTCATGATCACCCCAAGACCTTTCCTCTGCATTGACCCAGGTCCATGGTGATGAATGGTTTTAGCAGGCAAACACGTCACCTCACCTAGTTTCCATGAGCTCCCTGATAGCAGCAACACTTGGTCCTGCCCCCAGGTGTATATAATATGGGCCTTTGTCTGTTTGATCTGTGGAAGGAATAAGATTATTCCTTATTCTTCCTAATGAGACCCAGTTTTGCAATAATGGCACAGGGGCTTTTTATTTCTTTCCTCTTTATTTTAGTCAGTTTCAACTTTAAGGAATAAGACAACTGTTACTGTCATTGGACTTGCCCCTGCTGCCACCTTCTGGCTTCTAATTCTTCCGGGAGTCAAAGGAGAGAAGACAAAATTCATTGGAACTCATTTCATCTCTCTTTCACCTTTCTATTAATATGACTGGTAATTATAAGATGGGCTCTCAGTAGAGTCTCGACTTTGAACTCCCGATCCACTGACTCTACTGGCAAAGGTCTGGGATGACACCAGGCTCCTCTTCCTCGTTGGGAGTTTTCTATAGCAACAGAGCAATGAATTTGTAAAGTTAGCTTCAGGATCCTCAGTGGTGCTGGCAAAAGATAGCCCACCACACTTCCACAATTACGTTGATTATAATGAAGGTGTACAAGAAAGTTACTTGGTGCAATTTCCTGCTCCAAAAACAGACAATTTCAACATCTGCAAATAGGGAATAAGTTACAGATAATTTATATATTAATATAACAGCTCTTGAGCAATCCCTAGGAACTTTTTTTTTTTTTTTTGGTTTTTCGAGACAGGGTTTCTCTGTGTAGCTTTGGAGCCTACCCTGGCACTCTCTCTGGAGACCAGGCTAGCCTGGAACTAACAGAAATCCACTTGCCCCTGCCTCCTGAGTGCTGGGATTAAAGGCCTGCGCCACCAACGCCTGGCATGGAACTTTTAATATCAATAAAATTTTATTAAGTTATAAATTGTGGCTGTTCACACATTTGGGATCCTGAAGCATGACAAGTCTGGACTACAGAGTGAGTTTGAGGCCAGTCTCCAACACCTGACAGCCTGTCTTAAAAACATGGGAGGTGGCTGTAAAAGGCAAGTCACTAGCTGAGATTAGAGGTGCACACCTTCCCCCCTAGAACAAGGGAAGGAGAATTGAAAGATGTCTTAGGGATCAAGCCCATCCTACCTTATATATTAATGTCCTTTAAAAAAGACATAGGTGGGCTGGAGAGATGGCTCAGAGGTTAAGAGCAAGGACTGCTCTTCCAAAGGTTCTGAGTTCAATTCCCAGAAACTACATGGTGGCTCACAACCATCCGTTATGATATCTGGTGCCCTCTTCTGATATGCAGATATATATGGAAGCAGAATGTTGTATACATAATAAATAAAATAAAATCTTTTAAAAAAAGACATAGGCAGCCAGGCAGTGGGGATACAAGCCTTTATTAGACAGAGGCAGGCAGATCTCCGAGTTTGAAGCCAGCCTGGTCTACAGAGTGAATTCCAGGACAGTCAAGGCTACAGAAAGAAACCCTGTCTCAAAAGACAAAAACAAAAATTAGGCTACTAAGGCCAGGTGAGGTGGTCCACAATATTAATCTCTGGATTTGCAAGGATGGTGGATCTGTTTCCAACACAGTGAGGTCTATATTGAAAGAAGTTTTTTACCCAACATTAAAAAACAACGTCCACTTGACCCAAATTCTAAATGCTGTGCGCTAAGTGAGACTCAGCTTTCTGAAGATTAGACCCACCCATTCCTCTTGCTGGGATGTCTGTCCAGGGTATCCTTAAATGCCTATCAAACATGAACATTCATGTCCAGTTTTTTTCTTTAAATGTAAAATTTGGGAATAGCAGGTTCAGTCTGTCCCCTTATGATCACCTGTCACTGAGACCTGTCCATGTTGTATGTATTTATTGTACTTATTGCATACAGTTTCTATTGTGAGTTGTGGTCTTTCTTTTTGCATTAAACAAAAAGGGAAATTGTGGTGATATGTTGTTTGATTTAATAAAGCCACCGGAGATCAGAAAAAGACAGCACTCAAGCCAATAGCTCTCACCTCTTCCAAACTGAAATGGCAGTCCTGTCACTAGGAATCCTCAGAAGCTAATAGGCTGAGTTCCTGTCTCCTCTTGACTTATATTCCTTTCTCCACCCAGCCATTATCACTTCTGTCTCACCTCCTCAGTGCTGTGATTACAGGTGTGTGCTGCCCCCACTCCCACCTGGCTCCTGGAATTCTAGGTGTGTATCACCACTGCCTGGCTCTATGGCTGTAGCTAGCTTTGCATTTTCATCTCCAGTGGCTTTAGTAGATCATAAACAATACATAACACAATGGTGTTTTTTAAAAGTCATTATTCTGGGTGGAGGGTACAGCTCAAATGTCCAATACTTCCCTAGCACATACAAGGCTGTAGGTAGAACCACGGGTAATGGTGTGCAGGAAGCATTATAGCAAGCAGGGAATATTTGTAAGTAAAAAAGAAACAAAATAAAAAGAAAGGGATGAATCCAGCACAACTCCAGCCCTTCTAGGTGTGTATATTTCATGTGGATATGTGCAACACAATGCACAGGCCCGTCAATGCCTAAGGTATTGGATCCGCAGGAATTGTTTTAAAGTAAAGTAAAATGTCAAAAGAAAAAAAAGAAAATACTTAGTGCATCTTACCTAGACTAGAAAGGGCCAAAGATGCCCTGACCCTAAAAAAAAAAAAAATATACACAAAAAACCTGTTGGGCCACAGCTACCACCGGGGTCTCTGTGAGTCAATCAAAAACCACAGGTGCATCCTGTTTTCTTTTTCTGTCTTACACCCCAGGCCTTGCCTACTGGCATCAATTACATCTGGAGTTTCTCCTGAACCTCTTACACCTGGGGTTTCTCCACGAGCTCTTACACCTGGGGTTTCTCCACTGTGCTGTAAGTGTATATAAGGCTGCTGTCTCCCTGGAATAAGGTCAGTGAGAAGCACTTAGCACAAGCAGCCGTACGTCTGTGTTTTTTACCTAACTCTCCAGGATTTCGCCTGATAGTCAGGCTTAGTTGTCACACAGGCGCCACAAGTGGAGGATCCACCAAGATCCAGCAAGAAAGGGGACCCTGAGACAACGCCCTCGGAAGCCCTGCCAGCAAGTAAGGAGTTATGAGGGTCTATTGGTATAGGTACTGAAAGGGTGCCTCAACTCCTGAGAGCGTTGGATTGGAATAGATAAGCTCTATCTCAAAGGAAAATACAGAGAAATTTTAAAGAAACAAGGACTGGTTGGTATTAAGATGGAAAAAAATGAAAGTAAAAGAAATAAAATAACTAAATGAGCCACGCATAGATGGAAAACACAGAGTCTGGATACTGTATGCTATTGTGCTGCCTTTGAATGGTTCAATTGCCAAGAACAGAATAACTGCTAAACTACACTTGATTGTAAATGCCATTGGATTGATTCAACTTACTTATTTCAAAAATGCTTTTGGCTCTAAAACGTAGGTAGAAGGACATGATACCAGGGAAATGAATTTCTGCTTTTGTTTCCACAGAAAGTGAAAAGCTGTGTGTTTCTTCCAGACTAATGTGGTTCGATGCAGAAAGAACCCCTGAAGCTGTGTCCCGGGTGGTCCAGCATCTAAGACATCAGGGACAAGGCAGCCTTGCAGACCTTTCCAGCCAGGATTTCATGGTCTTCATAGGATCCCCATGGTATTTCAGCACCCCCTGACAGCAGGAAGTAGTTGGAGAGAACGACGCCCACATTCCCAAATATTTATAAAAGTTTGTTTTCATTTAAATGGGGTTGGTTATAAATGGTAAAAACCAGGAATATTAGCCACCTAATAAAGAGAAGTGAGTGAACCTTGAGAGTAAAAAGGCACATAGAGATATGAGACAGAGAATTACTAGACAGATGATTGTATATTTACTTGGGTATATTTTAATAGCCAGGAGAACTGAAGTAAAAAGCAAGTACAGAAGATTTTAAAGTTTAAAAGCTTTGAAAGGTTCCTTCTTTCACAGAAGCCACCAAGGCAGATATGTCCTAGCTGGTCTGTGGCAGAGGTAATGAAGGGTGCGACTGTGCATACCCACAGCACAGCAGGAAATATCTGCCTCTGAACTGGTTATCAATGTAATAGAGACAAGAGACCTCTGTGCCTACTGAGGATCAGCTAGATGAAAAATAGACAGGGCAGAGTGATTGGGATGAGTGTGAAAAATTTACGAAGTAGCTTTCCCTCCCTCTGTTTTAACTGGTAACAGAGAGAGACAAAACCCCAATTGTAAAATTCAGGAGTAGCTAAGAGGCTTTAAAACATTTGACTCACTCTCACAGGAGATTAGAAATGTGCAGGTTTCCTCAGATCAGAGGAAAAAGCTGAATTTGCAGATGAGTGGGAGATCACAGCTGAGAAGAATAGAGCCTAAAAACTTCCTGTTTCTCATGAGATGCTCTCCAGGAAGGGCAATACAAAGATGTAGATCAGCAGTTAGGTCATGAGAGGGCAGCTTCGCCAATCAGCATTTACACTGCTAAGAAAACTTGGAACAAGTTTCCAGCCACTGGGACTTGGACCAAAGGCATTATAAAGAGCAGGCAAGGACCTGAGAACTATTGTCAGAATTTTGTCTCCTGGCTAATGCAGGCATCATCCAGGATAATGACAGATACAGGTATTGAACGTTTGATTATTACAGAAGTAGTTTATGAGAACGCTAAGACAGCATTAGAATCCTTCAGCTCAACTATAGTTGAGCCTACAACAATTAGGCAGCTAATGATGGGGGACACCAAGAGGATCCGAGCCAACCTAAGACAGGACAGTCATGCAGCCTGGGTGATTTCTCCTTTGACAGATAAGGTTGGCATCACCGTCCTGGTCACCTAAGACAAACACTAATTCGTATTTAAAAAGGGGGAGATGTTGGGCCCCAACCCCCACTGGGACTCTGAGTTTCTTGGCAGCCCATAACCAGGTGCATCCTGTGTTCTAATCCTGGCTTACAGCCATGTCCTTGCCCACTGGCATCAATTACACCTGGGGTTTCTCCACTGTGCTGTAAGTGTATATAAGACTGCTTTCCCCTTGGAACAAGATCGGATAGACTCAAGCAGCTCAAGCAGTCAGATGTCTCTGCTTTTAAGTAAATCTCCAGGCTTTTGCCCAATACTCAGACTTAGTCATGTGGGGATGCCACAGAAATGAGCACTCACCTTTAGAGTCAAGGGGGGTGGGGGGGCCGGCCTTGTAAGTCAGAGTCCTTGTCCTCATTAGGTCCAGGTAGCAGCAATGTTGCAGGTTCCCTAAGGCAGTTCCTGATGGTCTCTTCTGATGGTCTCATTCAAATCTGTCTGTGCACTGTGTGATACAGTCCCCCAGTGGTCCATTGCTTGGTGTTTGAAGTTCCCACTTTGCAATCCCCACTAAATGCCATTGGAACTGTCCATGCTGAGGCTGAGGAAGAAGAATGTGTCAGTAGCTCTGGAAGGGAGTGTCTGGAGTGGTACCAGGCAACAGTGGTGGTAACTGATGCACCAGTCTCTCTTGAGCACCTCGGTGAAACTGTATTATCAGCACCAGGCATGTTAGCACACTGGGTAGATGGAGGGGAAGGCTGTGGCAGAGGGTGAGCTTTCTCTCTGATGTTCACCCTGGACTCTACCTGAGCTCGATCTGCCAGGTCTGCAAATGCCTGCCTGCTGGATTCTGTCTTGAACTGGCATGATGGTAGAGACTCCTGTGGCTCAACTTTCACATCCTCCTTGGCTGATTCAGAGGCCCTTCTGAATTGTATCTGACAGGAGGAAATAGGGTGTTGTGTTTCAAGCCTGTGTCACTAATATGAGCCACCGGTGTTAATATCTCCTCAAAGGTAGGAATATTTCTCAGCAAAACAGGATCATCATGTAGACCAGACTGGCCAAATCTTTGAAATTTGGATGACATCCAAATGTCATGCATTTTACTGTACTTAGTTGCAAGCTGCTCTTGATTATCATTTTCCTTTGAGCTAAGGACTAGAGGTTCCTTTTTCGGCTTGTCTGTTTTAGGGGTCGTTTTTTGCTTCTTTTCCGTATCTTGTTCTTTGGCTTTGCTGGCGGTCTACTAGGTTTGGTTAGTATCCCTGAAGGTGGTTTCTGTTGTGCCATGTCTATCTGCTGACTGTGCTTCTGTGTATACTGTTTGCATCCTCTTCATCTTCCACTAGCTGAGCCTATTCCTCGTATTCTTCCTCATCCTGATTTCCGCATCGCCATCCTCCACGTAGCCTTCCACATCAGAGTCGGGGGCCTCCTTGTTGTCCCTGTCGTGGCCATCGAGGTATGTGGCCTGGGTCAGGAGCTTAAATGCATTTTCTCGGTAGTCATTCACCTGTGGGTCACCTCACAGTTAAACAGGTCTAGGCTCTTGAGAATCCCTAACTTCTTCAGTGGCTCTATTGTGCTGAGGTCTTTTATTTTGTGGCCACTTAAATTTAGATGCTTAAGGTTGGGACTTTTTTCTGCCATACTTCAAGGTCCCCTGAGATTCTGTTATGGCTTAGTTCGAGCTGCTTGAGTATGTTCATCTTGGGTAAGTTCGCAATGGAGGTGAGGCCTACAGGGATTGTACTTAAGAATTCCAGTTCTTCAAACTCATCTGTGAGGCCTTTGATTTTTTCCCTTCAATTGACTGACAGTTGTCCAGGACCAGTTCTTTCACCTCTCGCCTCATCCCCGCAGAGAAACGAATGTGTTTCAAACTCAAGCCATCTCCCAACTCCTAAAACAGACATTTTCACCAAGCGGGAGAACTTCCTTTCTCGGAGTCCCTTCTGAAGAAGCTTTTGAAGAACTCGGGTTACTAAACTGAGGAGCCTGGAAATAAAATACAGAAATTTTGCCGCAAATTTTGTCTGTCTGCAATCCTCAGGAGTTGATGAACGCACTCGTATTCTACATCTGTAGGAACTCGCATTGGGCTCGGCTCCTTCTCTCGCTTTCTCGAGCCTTCTTGCTAGGCATCTGCGACAGCAGCGCAGTGATGTAGGGTTCACACCACTCAGAAGAAGGTGTGTCTCCAGTCCTGCAGAACTGAGCTACAAACTCAGGCTCTAGCTCTACCCACGCTATGCCCGATGGCATGTTCTGACACGCCACTCTCTGCAGCGTCTCCTAAGCACCACAGCAATCTCAGGTGCGCCCAGGGGACTGAGGTCCCCATCCTGGGATCTGGGACTCCCACAGGACTCGGACTGAGCCAGATGCACCGAGGGTGCCACACACACCAGACACACCAACTTTATGTCGATCAGAAGGTTTGTGTCTACAGGTAAACAGTGCACATTTTTCAAGACGTTTGTTACTGTTTGTGCAAACATCGGGGAAGGATTGGTTTCCTGGTTGTCCTCCTCAGAGGGCTGGGAATGTTCAACCTGGGTTAAATTTGCATCAAGGTCTCCCTTTTACTCGATAACGGGGCTCTCTTGGTTGGCATCACTGCCCCACCTCCATTCCCGTCTTGCTTTTTGTATTCTTCCCTACATTTTCAAGGGCATGTGTGATCCAATCCAATCTCTGCCCTTCTTCCCCATGACCACATTGGATGTATGCCGTGGACTCTGCATACATCCAATGCAGGGTATGGATTGTTTACTGGTTTGTTATCGTCTCTCTGTAAAGCAAGCACAAAAAATGTCTCCATTACCTGCTGAAATGAGACAACTACTTCCTAGCAGCTTTGCTATGAATCCAGGCAAGCTTGGCGTTGATGGCAAGTCTCCTGAGCCAGTGTCAGTACTTGGGTTACTTCACTGATTTAACTGCTGTGTAATTCATACATTGAATATTCTACTTCTTCCTTTAGTACCAAGTGTAGAGATACTGGTTATTTTTAGTATTGAATATTATAAATATTCTTGTCAAAAACACATGCATACACACAGGGTGGTTGAGTCATGACGTGTGTGCTTCGGGTAGGGTTAGCTTTAGCAGTTCTATTGTGATAAATTGTTGGCCCACAGCTCCTAAGGGGGTCTCTGAGTTGCTTTTCTGCCCATAACCACAGGGGTATCTTGTTTTCTAGTCCTGAATTACAGCCCTGGCCTTGCCCACTGTCATCAATTACACCAGGGGTTTCTCCACTGTGCTGTAAGTGTATATAAGGCTGCTCTCTCCCTGGAACAAGGACCGACAGGGGCAAGCAACCAGATGTCTCTGCTTTTAACTAAATCTCCAGGCTTTCGCCTGATACTCAGATTTAGTTGTGGTGTGGATGCCACACAAATGAGCACTCACCTTTACATTCACAGGGTCTCTTCCAAGTCGGAGTCCTTCTGGTCATTCGCTAAAGGTGTAGCAGTTTTGCAGGTTCCCTAATCGCAGTTCTCAATGGTCTCATTCAAATCTGTCTGTGCTGTGTGTGAAGGAATCCCCCAGTGGTCCATTGTTTGGTGTTTGTGGTTTCCACTTCAAAATGCCAACTGGAAGTTCATTGGAATTAATCACATTCTTTCCTGAGGATAGACAATAACTCTGGGAAGGGTGTCTCAGGAGAGGTACCAGGCAACGAGGGTGGTATCTGATGAACCAGGTTCTCTTGAGCACCTAGGTGAAACTGTGTTTTATCAGCACCAGGCATGTTAGCACACTGGTTAGATGGAGGGGAAGGCTGTGGCACAGGGTGAGCTTTCTCTCTGATGTTCTCCCTGGGCTCTGCCTGAGCTCGATCGGCTAGGTCTGCAAATGCCTGCCTGCTGGATTCTGTCTTGAACTGGCATGATGGTAGAGACTCCTGTGGCTCAACTTTCACTTCCTCCTTGGCTGATTCAGAGGCCCTTCTGAATTGTATCTGACAGGAGGAAATAGGGTGTTGTGTTTCAAGCATAATATGTCTCTACTATGAGCATCTGGTCAAAGGTAGCAATATTTCCCAGCAGAACGGCAAAATCATGTGAACCAGACTGGCCAAATCTTTGAAATTTGGATGACATCCAATTGTAATCATTTTGCAGTACTTAGTTGCAAGCTTCTCTTATCATTTTCCTGTGGGTTATGGACTAACGTTTCCTTTTTTGGCTTTTCTCTTTTGGGGGTCCATTTTGATGTTTTTCCAGATCTTGTTTGTATACCGCCAGCAAAGCCAAAGAACAAGGTTTGTTTAGTATACCTGAAGGTGGTTTGTGTTGCGCTTGCCTTTCTCCTGGATGGTTTTTGAAATAAGCTCCCCAGTAAACATTCAGCATTCTCCCTCTCTTGCACTAATGAGATTCTAATTAATGTGGGATGCAAGCTGTGTCAATTGAACAATAGAAAATGAGAAGTAAAAATCAAATAGATTAATAAAAAGGGAAAATACAGAGTCCACATACTGTATGCTATTGTGCTCTCTTTGAATTATTTGCCAAGGAAAGAATAAGTGCTAAAATATGCTTGATTTTTAAATGCTGCTGGGTTCACTCGTATATTTCAAAACTACTTTAACTTCATAATTTAAGTAGCAGGATCGTTTCCTTGGGAAAAGACTTTCTGCTTTTGTTTCCACAGAAGGTGAAAAGCTGTGGGTTCCTTCCAGACTAGTGAGTTCATGAAGCAAGACCCCCTCGAAGCAGTTCCCAGGTGATCCAGCATCTAAGACAGCTGGGACAAGGCAGCCTCGCAGACCAACCTAGCCAGGATTTCTGGGTTTTCTTAGGATCCCCGTGGTATTTCTGCACCCCTTAACAGCAGGAAGTAGTTTGGAGAGAACGACGCCCCCTTTCCCAAATATCGTGTATAAATGTGTTTTCATTGAAATGCACTTGGTTGGTTATAAAGGGTGATGACCAGGAATATTAGCCCGATGATAGAGAAGTGAGTGGCCCTTAAGAATAAAAGTGCGTAACTATAAGTTAGAGAAATGAGACAGAAAATTACTAGACAGATGATTGTATATTTGTTTAGGTACATTTTAATAGCCAGGAGAGGGGAAGTAAAGCAGAAGCAAAGCAGAAGCAAGTACAGAAGATTTTAGAGTTTGAAAGTTTTGAAAGGCTGCTTCCCTCACAGAAGACACCAACGTATGTATGTGTATCTGAGCTGCTCCGTGGCTGGGGAAATTTAAGGTGAGACTTCTCATAGGCACAGCACAGCAGGAAATATCTGGCCCTGAACTGGTTAGCACTTTAATAGAGACCAGAGACCTCTGCTACTACTTAGGTGCAGGTAGATGAAAAAGAATATAGAGGGCACAGAGATTGGGATGAGTGTGAAGCGTTACTCAGTATCTTCACCTCCCTCTTTTTTTCTTCTTCTTCTTCTTCTAAGTGTTTTCAAGACTGGGTTTCTCTGGCTTTGAGGATGTCCTGGAACTAGCTCTTGAAGAGCAGGCGGGTCTGGAACTCGGAGATCCACCTGCCTCTTCCACCCAAGTGCTGGGATTAAAGGTGTGCCCCACCACTGCCCAGCCACCTCCCTCAATTTTAACAGGTAACCCAGAGAGGCAAAAACCCAGTGGTAAAATTCAGCAGAAACCTAGAGGCTTGAAACACTTAGTGGAATCGCTCTCACTGGTTACCTGTTAAAATTGAGGGAGGTGGCTGGGCAGTGGTGGGGCACACCTTTAATCCCAGCACTTGGGTGGAAGAGGCAGGTGGATCTCCGAGTTCCAGACCCGCCTGCTCTTCAAGAGCTAGTTCCAGGACATCCTCAAAGCCAGAGAAACCCAGTCTTGAAAACACTTAGAAGAAGAAGAAGAAGAAAAAAAGAGGGAGGTGAAGATACTGAGTAACGCTTCACACTCATCCCAATCTCTGTGCCCTCTATATTCTTTTTCATCTACCTGCACCTAAGTAGTAGCAGAGGTCTCTGGTCTCTATTAAAGTGCTAACCAGTTCAGGGCCAGATATTTCCTGCTGTGCTGTGCCTATGAGAAGTCTCACCTTAAATTTCCCCAGCCACGGAGCAGCTCAGATGCACATACATACGTTGGTGTCTTCTGTGAGGGAAGCAGCCTTTCAAAACTTTCAAACTCTAAAATCTTCTGTACTTGCTTCTGCTTTGCTTCTGCTTTACTTCCCCTCTCCTGGCTATTAAAATGTACCTAAACAAATATACAATCATCTGTCTAGTAATTTTCTGTCTCATTTCTCTAACTTATAGTTACGCACTTTTATTCTTAAGGGCCACTCACTTCTCTATCATCGGGCTAATATTCCTGGTCATCACCCTTTATAACCAACCAAGTGCATTTCAATGAAAACACATTTATACACGATATTTGGGAAAGGGGGCGTCGTTCTCTCCAAACTACTTCCTGCTGTTAAGGGGTGCAGAAATACCACGGGGATCCTAAGAAAACCCAGAAATCCTGGCTAGGTTGGTCTGCGAGGCTGCCTTGTCCCAGCTGTCTTAGATGCTGGATCACCTGGGAACTGCTTCGAGGGGGTCTTGCTTCATGAACTCACTAGTCTGGAAGGAACCCACAGCTTTTCACCTTCTGTGGAAACAAAAGCAGAAAGTCTTTTCCCAAGGAAACGATCCTGCTACTTAAATTATGAAGTTAAAGTAGTTTTGAAATATACGAGTGAACCCAGCAGCATTTAAAAATCAAGCATATTTTAGCACTTATTCTTTCCTTGGCAAATAATTCAAAGAGAGCACAATAGCATACAGTATGTGGACTCTGTATTTTCCCTTTTTATTAATCTATTTGATTTTTACTTCTCATTTTCTATTGTTCAATTGACACAGCTTGCATCCCACATTAATTAGAATCTCATTAGTGCAAGAGAGGGAGAATGCTGAATGTTTACTGGGGAGCTTATTTCAAAAACCATCCAGGAGAAAGGCAAGCGCAACACAAACCACCTTCAGGTATACTAAACAAACCTTGTTCTTTGGCTTTGCTGGCAGTATACAAACAAGATCTGGAAAAACATCAAAATGGACCCCCAAAAGAGAAAAGCCAAAAAAGGAAACGTTAGTCCATAACCCACAGGAAAATGATAAGAGAAGCTTGCAACTAAGTACTGCAAAATGATTACAATTGGATGTCATCCAAATTTCAAAGATTTGGCCAGTCTGGTTCACATGATTTTGCCGTTCTGCTGGGAAATATTGCTACCTTTGACCAGATGCTCATAGTAGAGACATATTATGCTTGAAACACAACACCCTATTTCCTCCTGTCAGATACAATTCAGAAGGGCCTCTGAATCAGCCAAGGAGGAAGTGAAAGTTGAGCCACAGGAGTCTCTACCATCATGCCAGTTCAAGACAGAATCCAGCAGGCAGGCATTTGCAGACCTAGCCGATCGAGCTCAGGCAGAGCCCAGGGAGAACATCAGAGAGAAAGCTCACCCTGTGCCACAGCCTTCCCCTCCATCTAACCAGTGTGCTAACATGCCTGGTGCTGATAAAACACAGTTTCACCTAGGTGCTCAAGAGAACCTGGTTCATCAGATACCACCCTCGTTGCCTGGTACCTCTCCTGAGACACCCTTCCCAGAGTTATTGTCTATCCTCAGGAAAGAATGTGATTAATTCCAATGAACTTCCAGTTGGCATTTTGAAGTGGAAACCACAAACACCAAACAATGGACCACTGGGGGATTCCTTCACACACAGCACAGACAGATTTGAATGAGACCATTGAGAACTGCGATTAGGGAACCTGCAAAACTGCTACACCTTTAGCGAATGACCAGAAGGACTCCGACTTGGAAGAGACCCTGTGAATGTAAAGGTGAGTGCTCATTTGTGTGGCATCCACACCACAACTAAATCTGAGTATCAGGCGAAAGCCTGGAGATTTAGTTAAAAGCAGAGACATCTGGTTGCTTGCCCCTGTCGGTCCTTGTTCCAGGGAGAGAGCAGCCTTATATACACTTACAGCACAGTGGAGAAACCCCTGGTGTAATTGATGACAGTGGGCAAGGCCAGGGCTGTAATTCAGGACTAGAAAACAAGATACCCCTGTGGTTATGGGCAGAAAAGCAACTCAGAGACCCCCTTAGGAGCTGTGGGCCAACAATTTATCACAATAGAACTGCTAAAGCTAACCCTACCCGAAGCACACACGTCATGACTCAACCACCCTGTGTGTATGCATGTGTTTTTGACAAGAATATTTATAATATTCAATACTAAAAATAACCAGTATCTCTACACTTGGTACTAAAGGAAGAAGTAGAATATTCAATGTATGAATTACACAGCAGTTAAATCAGTGAAGTAACCCAAGTACTGACACTGGCTCAGGAGACTTGCCATCAACGCCAAGCTTGCCTGGATTCATAGCAAAGCTGCTAGGAAGTAGTTGTCTCATTTCAGCAGGTAATGGAGACATTTTTTGTGCTTGCTTTACAGAGAGACGATAACAAACCAGTAAACAATCCATACCCTGCATTGGATGTATGCAGAGTCCACGGCATACATCCAATGTGGTCATGGGGAAGAAGGGCAGAGATTGGATTGGATCACACATGCCCTTGAAAATGTAGGGAAGAATACAAAAAGCAAGACGGGAATGGAGGTGGGGCAGTGATGCCAACCAAGAGAGCCCCGTTATCGAGTAAAAGGGAGACCTTGATGCAAATTTAACCCAGGTTGAACATTCCCAGCCCTCTGAGGAGGACAACCAGGAAACCAATCCTTCCCCGATGTTTGCACAAACAGTAACAAACGTCTTGAAAAATGTGCACTGTTTACCTGTAGACACAAACCTTCTGATCGACATAAAGTTGGTGTGTCTGGTGTGTGTGGCACCCTCGGTGCATCTGGCTCAGTCCGAGTCCTGTGGGAGTCCCAGATCCCAGGATGGGGACCTCAGTCCCCTGGGCGCACCTGAGATTGCTGTGGTGCTTAGGAGACTCTGCAGAGAGTGGCGTGTCAGAACATGCCATCGGGCATAGCGTGGGTAGAGCTAGAGCCTGAGTTTGTAGCTCAGTTCTGCAGGACTGGAGACACACCTTCTTCTGAGTGGTGTGAACCCTACATCACTGTGCTGCTGTCGGAGATGCCTAGCAAGAAGGCTCGAGAAAGCGAGAGAAGGAGCCGAGCCCAATGCGAGTTCCTACAGATGTAGAATACGAGTGCGTTCATCAACTCCTGAGGATTGCAGACAGACAAAATTTGCGGCAAAATTTCTGTATTTTATTTCCAGGCTCCTCAGTTTAGTAACCCGAGTTCTTCAAAAGCTTCTTCAGAAGGGACTCCGAGAAAGGAAGTTCTCCCGCTTGGTGAAAATGTCTGTTTTAGGAGTTGGGAGATGGCTTCAGTTTGAAACACATTCGTTTCTCTGCGGGGATGAGGCAAAAGGTGAAAGAACTGGTCTGGACAACTGTCAGTCAAATGAAGGAAAACAATCAAAGGCCTCACAGATGAGTTTGAAGAACTGGAATTCTTAAGTACAATCCCTGTAGGCCTCACCTCCATTGCGAACTTACCCAAGTTCAACATACTCAAGCAGCTCGAACTAAGTCATAACAGAATCTCAGGGGACCTTGAAGTATGGCAGAAAAAAGTCCCAACCTTAAGCATCTAAATTTAAGTGGCCACAAAATAAAAGACCTCAGCACAATAGAGCCACTGAAGAAGTTAGGGATTCTCAAGAGCCTAGACCTGTTTAACTGTGAGGTGACCCACAGGTGAATGACTACCGAGAAAATGCATTTAAGCTCCTGACCCAGGCCACATACCTCGATGGCCACGACAGGGACAACAAGGAGGCCCCCGACTCTGATGTGGAAGGCTACGTGGAGGATGGCGATGCGGAAATCAGGATGAGGAAGAATACGAGGAATAGGCTCAGCTAGTGGAAGATGAAGAGGATGCAAACAGTATACACAGAAGCACAGTCAGCAGATAGACATGGCACAACAGAAACCACCTTCAGGGATACTAACCAAACCTAGTAGACCGCCAGCAAAGCCAAAGAACAAGATACGGAAAAGAAGCAAAAAACGACCCCTAAAACAGACAAGCCGAAAAAGGAACCTCTAGTCCTTAGCTCAAAGGAAAATGATAATCAAGAGCAGCTTGCAACTAAGTACAGTAAAATGCATGACATTTGGATGTCATCCAAATTTCAAAGATTTGGCCAGTCTGGTCTACATGATGATCCTGTTTTGCTGAGAAATATTCCTACCTTTGAGGAGATATTAACACCGGTGGCTCATATTAGTGACACAGGCTTGAAACACAACACCCTATTTCCTCCTGTCAGATACAATTCAGAAGGGCCTCTGAATCAGCCAAGGAGGATGTGAAAGTTGAGCCACAGGAGTCTCTACCATCATGCCAGTTCAAGACAGAATCCAGCAGGCAGGCATTTGCAGACCTGGCAGATCGAGCTCAGGTAGAGTCCAGGGTGAACATCAGAGAGAAAGCTCACCCTCTGCCACAGCCTTCCCCTCCATCTACCCAGTGTGCTAACATGCCTGGTGCTGATAATACAGTTTCACCGAGGTGCTCAAGAGAGACTGGTGCATCAGTTACCACCACTGTTGCCTGGTACCACTCCAGACACTCCCTTCCAGAGCTACTGACACATTCTTCTTCCTCAGCCTCAGCATGGACAGTTCCAATGGCATTTAGTGGGGATTGCAAAGTGGGAACTTCAAACACCAAGCAATGGACCACTGGGGGACTGTATCACACAGTGCACAGACAGATTTGAATGAGACCATCAGAAGAGACCATCAGGAACTGCCTTAGGGAACCTGCAACATTGCTGCTACCTGGACCGAATGAGGACAAGGACTCTGACTTACAAGGACTCCGCCACCCTCCCACACACACACACACCCCGTGCTTCTAAGAGGTGAAGTCACTGCGAGACTCATTCTATCCCCACCATGACTAAGTCTGAGTATTGGGCATAAGCCTGGAGATTTACTTAAAAGCAGAGACATCTGACTGCTTGAGCTGCTTGAGTCTATCCGATCTTGTTCCAAGGGGAAAGCAGTCTTATATACACTTACAGCACAGTGGAGAAACCCCAGGTGTAATTGATGCCAGTGGGCAAGGACATGGCTGTAAGCCAGGATTAGAACACAGGATGCACCTGGTTATGGGCTGCCAAGAAACTCAGAGTCCCAGTGGGGGTTGGGGCCCAACATCTCCCCCTTTTTAAATACGAATTAGTGTTTGTCTTAGGTGACCAGGACGGTGATGCCAACCTTATCTGTCAAAGGAGAAATCACCCAGGCTGCATGACTGTCCTGTCTTAGGTTGGCTCGGATCCTCTTGGTGTCCCCCATCATTAGCTGCCTAATTGTTGTAGGCTCAACTATAGTTGAGCTGAAGGATTCTAATGCTGTCTTAGCGTTCTCATAAACTACTTCTGTAATAATCAAACGTTCAATACCTGTATCTGTTC